>NC_142517.1:81853194-82155555 GCF_057876585.1 Rhinolophus sinicus | reverse complement strand
TTTGCTAGGTTATCTTTTATACATCAATTATACAGAAGAGCCTGTTTAAATGGATACCCTTGCTATAGAATATTTCTTTTAAGAGAGAGTTCTTTGCCTTACTCTGCACTTGAGTTGGGTGATGTTATCAGAAAGCTGTCAAGGAGATAAGTTGATATCGTAAGACAAAGTTTATTTCATTTGTAATATAAGCTTATTATTTAACTGACCAATGAATCATCACTGTGTATGTAGGAGACTCTGTCACTGTGATATGGTCAAATCATCATTGTGTTTAAGCTACTCTATAGTTTTAAATCAGATACCATGAAAACTGCTTAATTTTGCAAAATTTATGATGCTTATTTATGGTTCTACGACACTGTATAAGGTAATATAGCCCTATAATCTCTTACTATTAATAGATAGGACTTTTTTTAAATCATTCACGAATAAATGTTACCTTATGTATAAAACCAACTTGAGAATCTTTCGTGTTTCTCCTTAACTCCATTAAACACAACACTCTCCAAATAAGTAGAACAATATGCATTGTTTTTCAAATTTAAAAAACACGTCTTGCATGGATGACCATTGGGTATTTTTTCCCCTTTTTAAAAAAAATGCGTATCATCTTTAAATCAAGGCAAGAGGAATAGTCAAGGGGTTGACTACATACCAGTGCTGTGCCTGGCTTGTTATTCATATTTCATTTACGCTTTCCAACTAGGAGCTAAAATAGTCCTGTTTTCAGTCAATTGTCAACAACTTCCTGTCTGCTCTATGTAATGAAACAATGGGGAAATCTAATTCTTTTCTGTTCATGTGTGTTTTTTTCTTTTTCCTGCAACTTTCCTATACTTGTTTCTTATTTGTGCAATTAATTTTTCTTTTTCCTGAGTGATCAGTTTTCCTCATATTTCGAGTTATCACAGTTTTGACCAATCCTCGGTTTTCCTGCCCTTCTTCCTACCTGTATGGCTGGTTCAAACTCATAAGTATGGAAAGTGAATTCTGCTTTTTGATAGCCATTGCTATTACCTTCTTTGACTTTAGTTTCCTCTTGTTACTTAAAGTTTTCGAAATTATGTTTTCTGGGAGTTAATTTGATTGGTTCCCTTTTATCCTTTGTTTGTTCTCCTTCATCATTTCCAGCTAGATTATCCTTTCCTTTACATGTCAAGCAAATTCTTATATTTTGGTAGGAACATCGTCAATGGTCAGCAAACTTGATGCTTACATTTATTGTATCCAGCAAAATAAGTTGAAGGGTTTTATTTAATACTGGAAACACACACACACACACACACACACACACACACACACATGCATGCCTTCACACACACTGTCTTAACATAAATCAATGTGAACATTTGTGATTCTCTTTCAGAAACATGATGGCCACTTCACAGTCATCCAGTTGGTTGGTATGCTCCGAGGCATTGCATCAGGAATGAAGTATCTTTCTGACATGGGTTATGTCCATCGGGATCTAGCAGCTAGAAATATATTGGTCAACAGCAACTTAGTATGCAAAGTTTCTGATTTTGGTCTTTCCCGGGTGCTGGAAGATGATCCAGAAGCTGCTTATACAACAACTGTAAGTTTACATGTTCTTTTCCGATATAGTTTGTTTACTTTTACTGTTTTTAATGTGGTTAGAGTAATTCTATATTTGTTTTCCTAATTTTCTGCTCTCATTTCTCATTTTCCCAATTTAACATCATTTTATTTAATTGGAAAGTATTTGCTTTATCTGAGTGCCAGGTTTAAAACAAAACAAAACCTTCTTAACTGTTTTCTTTCTTCCATGGTACTGGGACTTTATTTTAACATCATGCTTGAGGTCCATGCCCTCTCAGCAATCTGCCTTTGCCTGACGAATTTTTGATGCTTCAATACTCATCTCCTTTCATTGGAGTTCTGTGCATAGAAAAATGGTGCCGTCACTTAAGTCGGTGATAGTGAAGAGTCAGTGGTTAGGAAATGACATTTTTCTTCACAGCAAATGTTATGGAATGATCTGATCATGCTTAAAAATGAACAATATAGGTTTCTGTAGAGATATACGAGTATAAGTATACTCTACACATTTTTTTGAATGATACTT
Organism: Rhinolophus sinicus; assembly: GCF_057876585.1. Classification (NCBI taxonomy): domain Eukaryota; kingdom Metazoa; phylum Chordata; class Mammalia; order Chiroptera; family Rhinolophidae; genus Rhinolophus; species Rhinolophus sinicus. The sequence goes on along the minus strand of NC_142517.1, from coordinate 82,153,466 downwards.
GGAAAAATGTGAGCAAGAATACAAGGTTAAAGCTTTAGAATCAAACTATCATATGTAAATGATATGATCTCAATTCATGAATAGTTTATGCGTTTCCGAATGCCTCAAGACCAATTCATCCCACTGATTGTTTCGAGTAGTTCAGCTCAAAGTTTCTCTTCAGTTATCTTAAAGCTAATAATTTGTAAAATTATACTATGTTCTGTAAATTTTTTTAAACAAAACCCTCACCATTGGCTCATTTGATAGTCATCTTTAATGGAAAATGTCAGTAAAACTATTCTAGATGTTCTATTTTCTTCTCTTTTTCTAACATACACATTATTTTTAAAAGAGGCAAATCCATTATTTAGTTCCCTTTTATTTCATTTTCTATGAGTTTTTTTTTGAAACTTCACTGTATTCAATTACTCCAGAATGGATGCAAGTTCAATATGAAACATGTTATACCCTCACTATATTTCCTTTGTAGAAATGCTCTATATTAATTTATCAATGATATTTTCACTAATTTATCCAACAAAGAAATACTATTCTAAGGAAAATAAATTAATCTTTCAGAGTCTGATATATAAGGTAGCAGTTATCTATTGATCTTTTAATTTGACCAATAAGCGTCATAAAAATAAAAGTCTATCAAGTCTAAAAATAAATTGTATATTTTAGGAAAAGCAGTATTTTCAACACCGTTTTCAAATTGGAAACTGTCATAATTATCTTCTTTTTTTCAAGGACTTTATTTTCTTTTATTTTTATAGCTATATAAGTTGAAGCATATTATTGATAGCTACTATTATACATATTATTTCCAACCTTGGAGAATAGTGTTTAAAGTTTTATATAAATACTATAAAGTATAAATTTATAAAGTTTGCAACAACTGCAATCTACAAAAAGAATAACGTAAGATAGGAAATGAAGCATAAAATAGGAAATAACTGCTAGGCTCTTTGAATGCATGCTTATATAGATGCACTTGAAATCTCTTATTAAACAGTAGTTTAACTACTTTTTAAAACTGGAATCTGATAAGTAAATTTAAGATACTAATAAAATTGGGAGGGTAACCCAAATCTTGAAGTGTGTGTGTGTGTGTGTGTGTGTGTGTGTGTGTGTGTGTTGTTGGGCATGTTCTTTTGTCTTATATGATTGTAGAGATTGAAAGGCCTAGAACAGTGCTGTTTTAATATAAATCTGACCACAGAATTAAACATCAAATTAAGCAATCAGAATATTAATACTCTACAAAGTATCTCTTAAAAGCTATAGATTATAGCTCAGTTAAGAAATAGGTCTCTGAATTTAGCAGACACCAATTAAATGGTAAATAATGTGATCAAGCACATTAAAAAAAAAAAAACTTAGAAATACCCAAGATCCTGGGGTACAAAATATCATACACTGATTACTTGACTTCAGAATGAATATGGACGCTCAGTATTTAAAATGGTAGAGCTCTTATTTTTAAAGAGCTATCCTTTGACTGCATGTACACACTAATGCTTCCTTGAAGTAAGTGTTGCCCTAAAGTTCTGAAAAAGAAATATGGAAGTACCAGAAAGTAGAGGTCTGGGGAAGGCTTCACAAAAAGATAAAATTTGAACCAAATATTGATAATTTTCATTAGGCAGAGAGTTGTGGAAAAGGTTGGAATGGAGGAAACAGAAAGAGGAAGACATGGAAATTGGGGAAAGGGAATGGGCATGTTGGTGGAAATTGTGGACAGTTGGAATGGGGCTGAGGAGAAGTGGAGGGGCCAGGTTGTGAAGGTAGTTGGGTGACACTTCAAGAAATTTCAAGTTTTTTCTATGGCAATTAAGAGGCATTGATTGATTTAAATATGGTGGTAATAAAATGTATACATGCCTTAGAAGATATTATTGACAACAGTGTGAAGGATGGAAAGAAGGATTGACGGTCAGGAGGACTGATAACTGGAAGACCAACCAGGCAGGGCATTATTGCTAGTCAGAAAGGACATATGGCTTTAATTAGAGAGTGGTACTTGGAATAAAGAAGAGAAGAGAGAGTTAAAAATTAGTATGAATTATTATGAATGTATCATTGATAAGACTCAGTAACTAATTAGATATGAATTATAAGGAAGAGGAAGGATTTACAGGTGACACCAATATTTATATATTGAGCAACTAGTTTAATGGAGATGCTAGTAATCAAGACAGAGAATCCCTGTTAGAGAAGGCCTGGCTAACAGCATGAAATTACAGAGCAAAATTACAACAAAAGGTCACAGGTATTCTGTCTCAAAGTCATCAAGATACTGTTGAAGTTTTGTGTAAAATTTTTAGGAATTTATATAAATATTCTTAGACCTCAAATACTTTTTTATTTCCTGTTAAGATAAACTAGATGTTTAGAAAACTTTCTCAATTCAAGCAAACCCTGTATAATAAAATACAGAAGAATGGTCATTTATTTGAAAATTATTCTTTGTTTTATAAAAACATTTACATGAAAATAACTTTGAAGAGCAAGCTCCCTTGGTATCTGTTTTTTTTTTTAAAGTATGATTCCATTTATGAAAGTTATATTTCTTGGAACATATGTTTTACCTTAAGTGATTTTGATTTTTTTCTCTTGCTATATAATTGCTATTTCCTCAGTATTTATAAATGTTTGTTGTTGTTTTTTTAACTCTGTTATGAAGGGATAGGAGGAAACAGAGGCTTGTGAAGGGTTTTAAAACCAGGAACATATTATGGAGAAAGATTATTTTGCAGTCTTCAAGAAAATATTCCTTAAGACAGTATGCTACATAGAAACTATCCCTTCCCGATCAAAGTAGGGGCAGAATAAATAAACACTTTCCATTAAGATGACTTCACCAATTTAGAGAGCCACATATCACAGCAAAGAGCAGTAACTGGTTAAAAGACAGGCTGCAAAGGTAGAATGACCGGTGTGACACTAGTACTGGCTGTGGTACTGAACTGATCGGTCAGCATGTGACAGATGAACAGAATGGCCATTGGAGCCAGAGTGGCCAGAACAGAAAGTGTTGTGACAAGAGAGATTACTCTGCCAAACTCTGCTAATGTGAGTCCACTAGTACCCTACGTAAAAGACATGTACATGTAATATATACAAATATATTATCTACATTATAAAATACACTAAAATAAATAAAAGGACAAGATTTGCAACTAAACATAAGTAGAAATTCTAGAATTTTTCCTACAACCTAAGAGTATTTTGCATATCCTGCTTTAGATCTAAGCCCTATTTATTCAACATGTACACAACATAATTTATTATGAAGTGACCATATTGAAGGTCCTATTCCTCAGAGGGCCAATAACCAAAAATAAAGGGATTCTTGAGATAGATGACTATACAGAGAAAGGGCCAGGAGTAAGTGAATACAGTAAAGTGTAGTAAAGCCAGTATATATGCAGACACCAAGAGTGGGCAATGCAGCATGAATGGCTACAACAGTAGTAGCAGATTCTCCAGGGATGCCCTCTACTAAAATGCATCAAGCCTTTGAAAAGGTGCCTTAAGAACTAGTAATGACATGAAAACCAAGAAATGTATATTGTGGACTAAAAATAGAGGAAAAAACAAATCACAAAAGTAGGATCTAGAAGATGACTGAAGCCTTGATTTTACATGCCAATTCTATGAACGTGCTCTAGGTACTTAGTGAGGGGAGAATGGTGAATAATTATGAACCACACCTAACAATACATATACAAATAGTGATATGTGGCTAACTTAATCTGCATGAAACTTGGTGAGTCTGGATTGTTGTCAATTGATTATGGTTTCCTATCCAATTATAATTTGAATGCTAAGAAATCTCTTACTTCTCTAAGTCTGTCACACATTTACATGGGCAACTGTTTTAAATCCATTTGCAAAGCAGGGACTCACATTTGAATATTGCTAAGTAACCAGTCTTAAACTTACATTGAGAATGGTAAGCCTCTTTGCTCTCAAATATGAAAATGAGGTTATATTTACTTAAAAAGAACATGGAAAGATATATTATGGCTCACACTTATCTGTTTAAAGAGGTAAGTTTTATTTAATATATAATGGCAGTTACTCTTCAGATTTTTGTAATTATAATGAGTAACTCCTTTTCTTACATTTTAAAGATCAAAACAAAATGGAAGAATCATTTTGTCACAATATCTGCTAAAAATTAAGATTCTTTGATTCTAGCTTTCAGTTGTGTACATGTGTGTTTTCCAAAGCAAATTCTGCTTTTTAATTTGACAACAGAAATTCCATATAAGTATCTTTTTAGTTAAAATACAGAACCTCGCGTTGACAACACATAATCTGCATAACCACAGTTCTGTTAACATCTGTTAATTCTTTACTTTGCATTCATTCATAAAACCTCTTCCAAGCTCCAACACTTAATCTTCCCTATTCTACATAAGACATGAGAAAAGTCAAATATCCTCTCAGTCTAAGAAGGCAGGGTCTATACCCAACCGGGAGATAGTTATAGAAATAATGGAGTAGTATATGGGGGTCATATTTACATGTGTATTTTAAAGTTGGGGAGACATCAGAGCAACCTTCCTCCTTTACCTAATTCAAATGTTTATAAATTTGCTTGACTTTCTGACATGAATTTTCAAATCTTGAGACATGTCCAGGTTGAATTACAAATATTTTTAATAAAAGTGAGAATTAAAATTATTTTAGATCATTCGCTATTCTGCCTTTAAGTACATTAATTTAACATGAGTAACTGAGATTTGCCTGGAGATCACATTTAACCTGCAAGTAAAACATACTCAGAATTTTCACTCATTCTTGTCTCTTTTAAATTAAAGTTAACTGTAAAAAGTTATGTAGTAAGAAAGAATTTTAAATGCTTTCATTTAAAATCATATAATAACTGATGCACTGAATAAAAGGACTTGTACTGAGAAATGTTTCTGGTTTCTTGGATTTAGAAAAATAAAACTTTATCCTTTGAAATCCTACCACAGGATTCTGTTGATCAGGTTGATGCCAACAGAACGAAGCCCCTGGAATGGGGAATCTGGGCCAAGAAGGTTCTTGGGCTTCACATAGGAAAGAATTCAAATGTGAACCAGTATAGAGTTCAAAGTGAAAGCTAGTTTGTTTAGCAGAGAGTGAGCAGGAAAAGGTCACCCACAGACAGAGTGGCAATGAGACAGGGTAGAAGAGAGACCCTTTCCATCCTCTGGGCTGGGGGTTATACATGTTTCTTGTTTTCATGGAAAACTTCTTGGTATGGGGAACTTCTGCAAAATACAGGAAGAATAGAGGTAGGTTTACCATTAACTTTGGTAAAGTACAGCCTGTGACTAGTTTTTGTAATAGGTTTAACTATGAGAATGGCCATCGCAATGGAATCCCTTTGCTCAGTAGGCTTCGAATGGTCTGTTCTGTGTAATTGAATACCGTCTCCCTACACTCTGTGTCTGGTAGCACTTAGGTAGCAGGCTTGGAATACGACTTCCTAGTTCCTTATTTTGCAAAAATCATCCTCATGCCACTTCCCTACATTAAGGTCATGGGTGGTGGAGTTGACACTGTGCTAAGATACAGCATGTGATAAAATGCGTCTTATGCTAATTCTATCCTAGATGAACCAGAGTCAACCTGAAGAATGACTTTTACTTTAATTGTTCCTAAGATTTAGCCAAGCTGTAAATGGGGGCAGGGTGGGGTATGACAGCTTCAGGCAGGAAGGCAGACCCTTAAGTAGAGGACCACGAAAGCTACTAGCCCCCAAAAAACTCAATATCATAGCATAACTAGAACGTAAGGACAGGCTCCTGCAAAAAATTCACTGAAAAATTCAAATAAAGTAAATAACAGTTTCTTATAGTCAAGTGTAAATTCAGTGGCCTGAGTTTAAAGAAAAAAAGTGAGAAAAAATTGCAGTGCTATCAGAATATTGTAATGTGAAGATTTAAATAACTTGGTTTTCAAAATGCGGTGAACATATAAACCTTGAAAAAATTTTTAAAAAAAGAAAAAAAAAGTCAAATCCTGGTCAGATGAACCAAATTCATCACTAAAAAAGGAGCTATACCATTTGGGAAAAACAACAAAATGACTCCTTATAAAACAAACAAACAAACAAAAAAAAAACAGCAGTTCTTACTTGACAGATACCATGATGGCAGTCAATCAAAATCAATCAAATACATAAACCATTATAATTAGCTGAAGAGGAAGAAATTGATGTGCCAATATTAGGCTTCCTAATTTCAAAGGGAAAAAAGTGCCCTTGAACCAGCAAGTGTTTGATGGACTGATTTATGAGGAGAAAATATGACAGTTTTTATTTACCTCTGTTGATAAAATCTTTTGGTAAAGAAAATTCTAACAATCTACTGTATAAAAGTCATATTCTCAGTAATTGGTGTCTTCACACTTTGAACCCAAATGCCGGAAGACAAATCCACAACAATGGAGAGGAAAGAGCCACAAAGCTTTATACTAAACCAGAGAGAACATAAGTGAAATTCAAAGCAAGAGTCATCTTCAATTACTGTTCGGAAGGTGAATACCACATACACCATCTTGGATCACAGACCGACAGACCCAAAATCTTAATGGTAGTTATGGGGGATGGTGGTATCAGAAGGGCACAAAACTTCTTTGAAATGTACTACTTAGGTGAATTGACAATGGCAAATCTGGAATATAAGATGGAAATGGGAATCAATAATACCAGAGGAAATTAATACCTAAAGAATCATTTCCTTAAAAAGCTCCATCTCTAAAGCTTAGGAAACAGTGATTTGTGATCATTACAGAACTTTTGTAGTAAATGAAAAATATTTGGAGATTATTATGCACATAGGAGAGAAGGACTGAAGAAATGCATAGCTCTATCAGAAATCTGGAAGACAGAGAGAGAGAACCATCTAGCTCAGTCACGCATACCATTAAGAAGCCAAGCCATGCTTTGGGATAACCTCCATTTGTCATGTGTACAAAACATATTGCAAAAACGAACACTTTGTACTTGTAAGTCCCGTGTCCTTCCAATATGCATTCTAAATCAAGGACCCTGAGGCCTTAGACCTGGGAAGGTATTATTGAAGATAAGAGACCCTGAAGAAACTCTAACTTTCTATTCAGCACTCCAGATTTTGTGTGTGACTTACAAGTAGTTGCGTTTTGTTTTTGTTTTTTTTCTAAAAATCATGAATCCCTTTAGATTGGTGTAAAATTCTGGAGAACAAGAGATTTATCTTTTGCATTTTTTAAAGCTTTTCAGCACCTATAATACTACACTACTTAATGACTGCTTAATTAATTGCTGATAACTAAACCAATAAGAAAAAGGTAGAAAAAAGTGATTAAAACTGTAAGAACACTGTTTTCAGTAAAATTACAATTTATTTCTTCTCTGATATCATTGTTAATCACAACCCACCAAATGACTGGCCCTAAAACAATCCTTAATGCATCCTACAGAGATTTTTAAAAATTGCAGTAGGAAGCCCCAATTTTAACAAACATTGAAGCACTTGTACCAATGAGACAGGGTATTCACAAACAAAGGGGAAAATTGTGCTTCAAAGTCTCTGTAAATATTCTACCAATGCTTTGATGACAAAAGGATGCCTACAGCATGGGTAAGATCCAAGACAAACATTTCACAACATCACGTAATATTACAATACCTACAAACACCTGAAATTCATCCAGTCTTTCTAACCGAAATGCTGATCAATGAGGAATAATCAAATGCCAGTCACAGTTCTCAAGATATTTGGCATACACCTTGATGATTAACCATGAACCACAGGAAATACCAAGGGCTTTTGTGTTTGTATTCGCGATATCCAATACTGTCCAATTAAGAGTTACCCTGCCTGCGCCCAGTGACTTTAGAACGAACCCAGACTAAATTGATTTACTGGGAAGATCAATCAGCAGATGTTTGTCAAGCAGAAAGTACAATGCTCATTGGCCATCTTGCTTGTGCAGAGCAAAGGCCAGGTAAGACGCTGAACACAAAGTTGCTGACTTTAGAGCTAGAATTTCAAAGATACCACCTGAAGGAATGTAGTTATTACGAAAGTGAAATTGTGAATTTCATCTCTGATATTGAAAGTATGCTTTTTTTCCATTGACAATAAAAACTGGAAGGGAAACATTATAAATGCAGGATAAATTGCATGAGAACTCTATAGAAAAGCTAACTTATTCCCAGTGTAAAGAGAGTCACATCAATGGCAAATAAATTGAAAAAGGTTATCAGTTATTTATGCTATTTGTGGCAGATCATGTTAGATGCCAGCCCAATTTGTCTTGTAATCTCTTCCTTGCTAATAAAAAACCCTAAGTTTAGATGTTTGTAATGAGTTTAGATCCAATAAATAAAACATGATTTCTATAAGCTAATTATATTTATACCATTCTCTTTTGACACTAAAATTTATACTTCGACTGCTCACTTAAATGTAAAGGGAAATGAGATTGGCAACTTCTGGAAAAAATTCTGCTTGAGGTCTACCAGAAATAGGCTTGAATGGAGAGCTTTCTGGTACTGGCCCTTTCTTTTCTTTATTGCCTTGAATATAGTTTCGGAAGGATGTTGCACTTGGAGCTGTGACAACCATCTTTTAGTCACGAGGCAGTAAGCCTAAGGAGACAAACACGATGCTGAAGATGGCCAAGTAGGAAAATCAAAAAAGCCTGGTTCTTGGATGAAACTGTTGAGCTTTTGCATCAATACAGAAACCACTTACTCCAGTTATTTGTTTAAATAAATGTTTTATTTGCTTGAGCTCCTGAAAATTGGGCATTCTATGACTCTATGACTTGTGTCTAAAGACATTCTGATATAGTAATGAACATATAGAAAAACTTCATATTAATAGATAATGTAAATAGAAAAATGACAAAATGAACAGTTTAGGTGAAATATCGCCTCAGTCATGCAAACTGACTACGTTATCTAAGACTATAAATATGCAGTTAATTTTAGGATGCAATAATCATAATTTATTCATTTAATATGTATTCTTTAACATTATTAGGCAACAAGTTAGATAACGGAGATTAAAGTTCTTAAAAATTGGGAAAAAGACAGACATTAAATAATCATGCTATTGAATATGCAATTATAATCTGACATTTTATACAACACATGTGGTGTATTGAGTGCCTGCTATATGTCAGATTATTCTTGGTATTGGAGATATTCCAGTAAATAAGTTTTTCTTATGGAGCTTACAGCCTTAAGTATGATGGAGGAAAAGATGATAAAGTTAAAAGAAAAAATAGAGGGGCAGCCATTTGGCTCAGTTGGTTAGAGCACAGTGCCCATAACACCAATGTCGCCAGTTCGATTCCCACATGGGCCAGTGAGCTGCGCCCTCCACAACTAGAGTGAAAAACAACAGCTGGACTTGGAGCTGAGCTGCCAGTGGGTGGCCGGTTGGCTCTGTGGTTAGAGTACAGTGCTCATAACACCCCGATCTCCAGTTCGATTTCCATGTGGGCCAGTAAGCAGAGCCCTCCACAACTAGATTGAAAACAACGACTTGACTTGGAGCTGATAGGTCCTGGAAAAACACACTATTCCCCAATAAAAAAATTTTAAAAAAAGAAATCTCATTCTCAGATACTGATAAATACTGGGTATATAGAAATAAGTAAGTAAATAAGTAAGTAAATAAATAAATAAATAAATAAATAAATAAATAAATAAATAAGAGTAGTTACCTTAGAAAGCATAGCCAGGAAATACCTCTTTATTGAGGTGGCATTTGAAATGAGACCTGAAAATTATAAGGAGAGCAATCAAGAAAATGTCTGAAGTCAAATGTTCTAACTTGAGGGAAAAACAAATATAGATGGTAAGGTAAGGACAAGCTTGGCATATTTTAAGACTAGGAATAAGACCAGGATGGTTGACATATTGAGAGACAGAGGAGGATGGTGGGACATGAGGACAGAGGGTCCAGATCCTATAGAAACACCTAGGTCATAGAAAGGAGTAGACATTTTATTCTAACTACAAAGGGAAATCGTTGGAAGATTTTAAGCAGATGATGACATGACAGAAATTGTGTTTTTAAGAGCCCATTCTGACTGATATGTTGAAAATGAATTGGGAAGGTTAAGGAGAGAGATCACAGAGACTCATTTGCACCACCAGAGACAGGAAATGATGGTAGCGCATTGTAAACTGGTAATAGGAAAGATTGAAGACTGATAAAGAGACTTGGGATATCTTGTGTCCGTAGCTCCGCCTACGTGTGTGTGTGTGTGTGTGTGTGTGTGTGTGTGTGTGTGTGTGTTTAAAAAAAAAGATAGGAAAATTGAGGTCCAAAGAAATTAAGCAATGTGTACAAGTCACATGGCTATTACATTGGAAACAATGTCAATTAACTTTTGCAGTAATGACAATGTTAAGGGAAGGTGTCTATCCCACAGTTGAATTCTCTTCCTCTTCCTCTTCTTCCAGTACTTTACACTGCAAATTTTTTTCTGTCATAATCATACCCCCTTCTGTCTCTCATCTTTGAACCCCATGCAGAAGGCCATGGATAGCAGTAGTTGAAAGTCTTCTAAGACTGAGAAATAAAGAGAATGATCTCTTAGTCTTCGGTGATATGTATTACAGATGCAACATATCTCAAAGTGTTTCTTTTCTTTTGCTTATCAAATTTTTCAAAATTATTCTGCAATGAATATTTTACTTTTATGATAAGAGAAAAAATAGTATATGTTACAAAAATAGAGAGAAATATCTTCTGGCAAAGTTCCAAGATATCTTTCTGACCAGTTTACTTAAAAATGTCTTTTTCCTGGTATTAGTCAGTGACTAAACAACATGTTTGATTGTTTTCATGTGACTTGTCTAATCAAAAAGATGGCTGGAAGTCCTTTCACTGGGCAACATTTATTTTTAAATGAAAGATAAGGAGATTAAGGAAACGAACATTACCATTACTGATTTTTTAAATGGAAATCTGGGCAATAGTCCAAGAAAGCTCAGATTCTTCCAAAAAGTTTCAAATTCAATACCTATCCCTCACTTTCACCCCAGGGCCTTCTATTAAGCCCCTCAATCATCAACTTTTCCAAAAGCTAGAGAAAGCACTCCAGAATCTTGAACTGTACTTTGAAAAGACATAAAATTGAATTTCAAATATTATAAAAATTTATCAGCACCCTTGTTAAGAAATGAGTTTTTTTCCCAATTACTCTATATTTTCTCACCTGGCTATTTCTTGGTTGGCTTATGCTAGCTAGTTGCCAATCACGCTTTCATAGGGCAAACATTGCAGCCATGGTTCATTACAGGAAAGCCACTGAAAAGTGGTTGCAAAGAGTTTTTTCCAAACTCTCCCTTGGGTCTCTCTCTGTGTATAAGGAACAGCTCTGAAGGGGTCCATGATCTATCATTATTTTCAAATAATCAGATCATGACCTCTTTGGATTAACATAAACACACACAATTTCACTGCACCTAGTTTTGCTTCTTTAAACTTGCAGTTAGAACAGGATGTTATATGAAGCATGCACATATTCAGCTGTTTAACCATGCTCTTAATCACTGTATAATATGTGTCACAAATAGGCAGCTGCTAAATGAATTATACATAAAGATAGTTTTCTAGATTACTCTTGCCTAGATATATCGCATAATTTAGGTTCTAACACATTCTGGTCCTTAATTCTTTTTATAGAAACTGAATCATTACCTTTTTAGTGGTTCAAACATTTGTTTTTCATATATGTTATAAAAATAAAATCTCTTTAAGGGAGGAAACATTTTTATTTTAAGTGTTTATAATATATTTTTATCAAGGCTGCGATTTTTTTTTTTAGAAAAGTTTTCTGAGTATGGGTCTTGTTAAGTTGCAACTACATTTGCTTTTTAAAATAATTGCTACTAATTCAAAGGTATAAATTCTTTTTTTTTTAATTAAAGTTTATTGGAGTGACAATTGTTAGTAAAGTTACATAGATTTCAGGTGTAAAATTCTGTATTATATCATCTATAAATCCCAATGTGTGTTCACCACCCAGAGTCAGTTCTCCTTCCATCACCATATATTTGATCCCCTTTATCCTCATCTACCACCCTCCTCCCCCCTTACCCTCTGGTAACCACTAAACTATTGTCTGTGTCTATGAGTTTTGTTTTTCATTTGTTTGTCTTGTTCTTTCGTTGTTTTGGTTTATATACCACATATCAGTGAAATCATATGGTTCTCTGCTTTTTCTGTCTCACTTATTTCGCTTAGTATTATAATCTCAAGATCTATCCATGTTGTCACAAATGGTCCTGTTTCATCTTTTCTTACCGCCGAATAGTACATTCCATTGTGTATATACACCACTTTTTTATCCATTCATCTATCGAAGGACATTTTGGTTGTTTCCATGTCTTGGCCACCGTAAATAAAGCTGCAATGAACATTGGAGCACACGTGTCTCTATGGATAAATGTTTTCAGATTTTTTGGGTAGATACACAGGAGAGGGATTGCTGGGTCATATGGTAATTCTATTTTTAATTTTTTGAGGAACTTCCACACTGCCTTCCATAGTGGCTGCACCAGTCTGCATTCCCACCAACAGTGTGTGAGGGTTCCTTTTTCTCCACAGCCTCTCCAACACTTGTTACTATTTGTCTTGTTGATGATAGCCATTCTGACTGGGGTGAGGTGATATCTCATTGTGGTTTTTATTTGCATTTCTCTGATGATTAGTGATGTTGAGCATTTTTTGGTATGTCTATTTGCCATTTGTATGTCCTCTTTGGAGAAATGTCTCTTCATGTCCTCTGCCCATTTTTCAATTGGGTTGTTTGTTTTTTTTGTTGAGTTTCATGAGTTCCTTGTATATTTTGGATATTAGCCCCTAATCAGAGGCACTGTTTGCAAAAATCTTCTCCCATTCAGTTGGTTGCCTCCTTATTTTATCAATGGATTCTTTTGCTGTGCAGAAGCTTTTAAGTTTGATATAGTCCCATTCATTTATTTTAGCTTTTACTTCCTTTGCCTTTGGAGTCAAATTCATAAAATGCTCTTTGAACCCAAGGTCCATAAGTTTAGTACCTATGTTTTCTTCTATGCAGTTTATTGTTTCAGGTCTTATGCTTAAGTCTTTGACCCATTTTGAATTAATTGTGGTACATGGTGACAGATAGCAGTCCAGTTTCATTCTTTTACATGTGGCTTTCCAATTCTGCCAGCACCATTTATTGAAGAGGCTGTCTTTTCTCCATTGTGTGTTTTTTGCTTCTTTGTCAAAAATTATCTGTCCATATTTATGTGGTTTTATTTCTGGGTTCTCAATTCTATTCCATTGGTCTATGTGTCTGTTTTTCTGCCAATATCATGCTGTTTTGATTATTGTTGCCCTGTAGTACAAGCTAAAGTCAGGAAGTGTGATACCTCCAGTATTGTTCTTTTTGCTTAAGAAGGCTTTGGCTAGTGGGGGTCTTTTGTGGTTCCAAACAAATCTGATGATTTTTTGTTCTATTTCTTTAAAAAATGCCATTGGGATTTTGATGGGGATTGCATTAAATCTGTATATTGCTTTGGGTAATATGGCCATTTTAACTATGTTGATTCTTCCAATCCATGACCACGGAATGTCTTTCCATTTCTTTGTGTCTTCTTCAATTTCTTTTAAAAATGTCTTATAGTTTTCAGCATATAGGTCTTTCACATCCTTGGTTAAGTTTATTCCTAGGTATTTTATTCTTTTTGTTGCAATTGCAAAAGGAATTGTTTTTTTGTATTTCTTTTTCTGAGATTTCATTGTTAGTATATAGGAATGCAATGACTTTTGTACGTTGATTTTGTAGCCGGCAACTTTACTGTATTCATTGATTGTTTCTAATAGCTTTTTGGTGGAATCTTTAGGGTTTTCTATATATAGCATCATGTCATGTGCAAAGAGTGACAATTTAACTTCTTCATTCCCAATTTGGATGCCTTTTATTTCTTTCTCTTGCCTGATTGCTCTGGCGAGGACTTCCAACACTATGTTGAAAAGCAGAGGTGACAGGGGACAGCCCTGTCATGTTCCTGAACATAGAGCAAAGGACTTCAGTTTTTCACCATTAATTATGAGATTAGCTGAGGGTTTGTCATATATGACCTTTATTATGCTAAGGTATTTTCCTTCTATACCTATTTTATTAAGTGTTTTACTCATAAATGGATATTGTATCTTGCTTGCCAAATGCTTTTTCTGCATCAATTGATATAATCATATGATTTTTGTCCTTTATTTTGTTTATGTGATGTATCACATTGATGTATTTGCATATGCTGAACCATCCTTGTGCCCCTAGGATGAACCCCACTTGGTCATGATGAATAATCTTTTTAATATACTGATGCATTTGATTTGCTAGAATTTTGTTTAGGATTTTTGCATCTGTATTCATCAGAGATATTGGTCTGTAGTTCTCCTTTTTTTGTTGTCCTTACCAGGTTTTGGTATCAGGGTAATGTTGGCCTCATAAAATGAGTTAGGGAGTACTGTCTCTTGTTCAATTTTTTAGAAGAGTTTGAGCAGGATTGGTATTAGATCCTCTTTGAAGGTTTGGTAGAATTCACTAGTGAAGCCATCTGGTCCCAGACTTTTGCTTTTGGGAAGGTTTTGCATGACTGATCCAATTTCGTTACTGGTGATCGGTCTGGCACTGTTTTTCAGGTTTTCCAATTCTTCATGTTCAGCCTAGGAAGGCTATATGTTTCTAAGAACTTGTCCATTTCTTCTAGGTTATTGAATTTGGTGGCATATAGTCCTTCATAGTATTCTTGGATGATCCTTTTTATTTTTGTGACATCCGTTATAACTTCCCCAAAGGCATAAATTCAGCAGAACTGTTGTATTCGTACATAAAGTAATAACTAACAAATCTTGGGGTAAACTATTATACCCTCATCTTCACCCCACCTTCCACAGAGTTTCATAATCAAGGCATTTCAATAGCCCAATATGTATATGAAATCATTAAGTAATGGAGACGATATTATATACATAATATGGCAGAAAAAACAATGGGTTATAAACTTAGAGCTATAATTTTAATCATAGGTTGGCTATAATTCAGTGAATAAGCATGGATCATTAGTTTAAAATCCTTGTGACTGAATTTCCACATCATGAATAAAATTAATAATAAAACTTGTCCACTCTACAGAAATGCCATAACAACCAACAAGATAATAAGCTAAAGTAAGGATCAGAGCCACTATTGAGACGGGCACATAAGAATCACCTAAGGAACTTATTTAAAATTCAGATTCCCAGTTTTCAGCCCCAGATACTAATTTTTATTCAGTAGATGTATGTGTTGGGGGGGAGGGATAGCAAGTTATGATCAGCAAATCTGAATTTTTAATAAATACCCAGGTGATTGTGAAATAAGTTATCTAACGGCACCATCTTGATTAGCTGTTCTAATACGCTTGAGACATATACCCAATAAGTTCCTTCTCCAGCCTTACACATTACTAAATGAGACAGGAGTCACAAGCAGATAAAAGACTTGCCAACACAGTGGACGGCTATGTCAGAGGAGGGGAAGGGTGTGGCATGTACAATGGGAAGTTAGAGTTGTTATGGTTACACTTATGAGAGAACATACCAGACAACAAAAATTAGTTTCTGACATTATTCTTCAAATATGTATTTCACATAGCCCGAGTATTTTGTTTATCATACTCACAAAACACAGTTTCAGTGTAAAACATGTTTAATAATGAGCAGTGAAATTTTTAGCACTGATGTTAAGTTTTTTCTGGTGTTATACTTGTAATGGATTCAGTAGTCTTTTCTTTGCTACCTTCTTGTAGTTTCTTCTCTTTAAGATATCTGTGACTGATGTCCAATATTGACTGATGTAGAAATGTATGCCCCTCTCCAGGCACTTATTGAAGACCTCAAAATTTTTGTGAAAATACTTTAAACTGTTATCTAATTATAACCTGTGGCCAAAACATGAACATCTTTTCTGAGAACATTTAGTTGTCCAGGTGCTGAATTTTATCTCAGAATCTTAAAAAATTATGCATAAATACAAATAATGCCATTGGTTTAATATCTATAAAGGTGATGGGGTTTCAGGGTACTTGGAAATGATTAGATTTTGCTTGAACTTCAATATGCTTTATGGGAAATAGAAGAAACTACTGCGATTGCAGTTTCTAGAGCATTGATCTAGAATCCCTCTTCTGGTTCTAAAGTGAAATTCATTCTCCACACTCAACATTAGAAACTACAGTAGTCTTAGGATCACTTTATAAAAACTATTCATGCTAAGAAAATCAAAGACATGATAAAACAAAACAAAACCTTCATGAAATCAGCATCAACTGATGCTACCAAAGGATCGTGATGCATTTGTATAAATTCGCCCCCTTGTGGTGAGTGAACAGGACATAGGACATTTGAAAAATTTGCCGGAAATCAAGGAAGAGCACCTTTGGTTTTCTTAATTTATTATATCTGAAATAATTATATATTGATAAGGCGGGAAAAGGTAAATAAAAACCCAACAACCTGATTAAACCCCGACTAATGAAAAAAGGAACAGTCAAAGGGTTAAACCTGAAAAGAATATTAACATACAAACTACTCCAGTGAACTTCCTATTGTATTAGGAAAATTACCAGAAATAATAATAACAATTGTAGGCACTACTTAGAAAAATATATGGTACTTATTTTATGGCTATGTTATACCAAATTTACTTTTGATATGAGAATTAAGGATAGTAATACATAAATTAATTTTGAGTAAAATAATTCTAAATTATTTTCCTGCATTGCCACAGATTATACTTTAGGTTATATAATCAAAGAATTTAGACCACATCTGTTCAAGTAAGAATGTAAGAATTCCCCCCATCCTACAACAGTATTACAATTTATTCAAGTATTGGAAATAGCCCATAAAACTATAAGCCATTTTAGCACCTTGTAAGATTATATGGGAAACTATATGTAAGTGGTCATTTTCCTTATCCTGAAATGAGGGGATATAAGAAAGCCTTGAGAATAAAGCAGTACTTTTTCTGTGACATTTTGAATTCTGTTTCTGGCTAAATATTCTTTTTTTTTTTTTAATTCCTACTCTTGAAAACTTATAAAACATTGACAGAAAGAGGATTATAATAATAATCTTAAAATACACTACCATGCTATATATTATTTGGCACTGTTCTCTGGATTTTAAAAAATATTACTATATAGTAATATTTGTATATATATTTTATACATTTATATTTTATGTATATTTTTATATATTATATATTTTATATAGTACTATATGTTAACTTTTACTAGCTTTCTAATTTTGAATTTTTGAGGTGAATCTAGGTCACATTTCTACCAATACAGTTTCTAAGAAAACGTTTTAAAAATTCCTCCCGTCCGTCTATTCTCTAAATCGTAGCCATGCCTCCCATTCACACTGGCAGGAAATGCAGTACAGATGAATCTGAGCTCTGTAATTTGAAAAATGTTGGGACTAGACTGTAAAGTCCCTTGTCCCTTACTGTACATAGCTTGAATTTGGCTTGCCTAGACCAATGCAAGATAGAAAAGAGGATAAGTGAAGTAGACCGGATTTACAAGACATAGACAAACAAGAATAAGAAAAAACAAAAATGAAATATGAATGTGGCACAATGTGACAGAAATATGTCCCATTAAAACAGCATTCTGTAAGGTGTACTCCCTGCCTGATTTTTGTTGCACTGGCCCAGAATTTTAGCTGTAGTCAAAGAAGCTCTGCCAGGAAAGGGATCCATAAATGGCAGTATCTGCAGAGTAGTCTTCAATTCTGGATTTGCTGGGAAAACAAAAGAATTATTTAAAATAGCCTGAACCCATGTTATGAAAATAAAACAAAATGCATTTTACGTTATATTAAATTAACCACGGGTCTACTCAACATGCAAGAAAATGACATCCTAATATTAAATCCCAATTTTTTCCCAATAAAAATTTCTAAAAAGACATCCAAAACAATAGTTCTATTTTGGTCTAGTCTGCATTCTTCCAGTTTTCAATGACTCCTTTCTGTATCTTATCATTTCTATCAGTACATTTGCTCAAAGCACACTTTAGGTGCATTCTTTTTCACTATATTTCTAAGGTGAGTTACTTCCTCTAATAAAGTGCAAAATACAAATTGTCTGCTGTTTTTATAAATCCAGAAATGAGATCTCTGCGTATGGTGCGATACACAGAAAGAGATAGCCAGTCTCTTTCTGAGTCTTCATACTATACACTGCATTTTCATATGAATGGAAAATACTGATAAAGATATGTTGGTATAACATTACCAAAAGAAGTTCAAAGAGAAAAGAAATATACGAGGTCTAACAATTAAGTTCGCAAACTCATCCTAGAAAAAGTGCTACATAACTCATTGCTGCATATCACTATGGTCACCTATGAAGTACTCCCCTTGGGAAGCTATGCACCATGCTAGCGCCTAGTCTACCCTTCAAAGCAATTTTGGAACTCTTTTTCTGGAATGGCCATCAGAGCTTTCGTCACACTACGTTTGATGTCCTGAATGTCATCAAAATGTCTTCCTTTCGAACTCATGCAACTCAACAACAAAAAACAAACAACCCAATTGAAAAATGGGCAGAGGACATGAAGAGACATTTCTCCAAAGAGGACATACAAATGGCAAATAGACATATGAAAAAATGCTCAACATCAGTAATCAGAGAAATGCAAATAAAAACCACAATGAGATATCACCTCACCCCAGTCAGAATGGCTATCATCAACAAGACAAATAGTAACAAGTGTTGGAGAGGCTGTGGAGAAAAAGGAACCCTCATACACTGTTGGTGGGAATGCAGACTGGTGCAGCCGCTATGGAAGGCAGTGTGGGGGTTCCTCAAAAAATTAAAAATAGAATTACCGTATGACCTAGCAATCCCTCTCCTGGGTATCTACCCCAAAAATCTGAAAACATTTATCCATAAAGAAAAGTGTGCTCCAATGTTCATTGCAGCTTTGTTTACAGTGGCCAAGACATGGAAACAACCAAAACGTCCTTCGATAGATGAATGGATAAAGAAGTTGTGGTATATATACACAATGGAATACTATTCGGCAGTAAGAAAAGACGATATAGGAACATTTGTGACAACGTGGATGGATCTTGAGAGTATGATGCTAAGCGAAATAAGTCAGACAGAAAATCAGAGAACCATATGATTTCACTGATATGTGGTATATAAACCAAAAACAACAAAAGAACAAGGCAAACAAATGAGAAACAAAAATTCATAGACACAGACAATAGTTTAGTGGTTACCAGAGGGTAAGGGGGGATGGGGGTGGGAGATGAGGGTAAGGGGGATCAAATATATGGTGGTGGAAGGAGAACTGACTCTGGGTGGTGAACACACAATGGGATTTATAGATGATGTAATACAGAATTGTATACCTGAAATCTATGTAATTTTACTAACAATTGTCACCCCAATAAACTTTAATAAAAAAAAGTCTTCCTTTCAATATGTCCTTTATCTTTGGGTAAAGAAAGAAGTTATTAGGGGTCAGATCAGGTGAGTAGGGAGGGTGTCCCAATATAGTTATTTGTTTACTGGCTAAAAACTCCCTCACAGACAGTGCCGTGTGATCTGGTGCATTGTCGTGATGCAAGAGCCATGAATTGTTGATGAAAAGTTCGTGTCATTTTTGTCTTACTTTTTCATGCAGCCTTTTCAGCACTTCCAAATGGTAAACTTGGTTAAATGTTGGGTGGTACAAATTCATAATGAATAATCCCTATAATATCAAAAAGGATTAGCAACATCGTTGCAACAAGTTCTCGAACTTAATTGTCAGACCTGGTAGTTAATGCTGGGCTCCCTAACTTCCTGGTCAGCTTACTTGGAGGTGTCTCTAGTCCCTGTGTTCATCTTAAGAATATATTAACAATGTTCAAGTGCTCCTCCAGTGGCTTCAGAATCTCAAGAAATTTTATAGAACATTGAAGTTTATGATGAATGGGGCACTATTACTGAGACACTTTATAGTTCATAAAACTTTGGTTTTCAAAGTACAAATTCTGCAGTTGTTACCATGTTTCCCCGAAAATAAGACCTAGCCAGATAATCAGCTCTTGTGCATCTTTTGCAGCAAAAATTAATATAAGACCCAGTCTTATTTTACTATAATATTACTACAATATTAGGCCAGGTCTTTAATATAATATAATATAATATAATATAATATAATATAATATAATATAATATAATACAGTATAATACTGGGTCTTATATTAATTTTTGCTCCAAAAGATGCATTAGAGTTGATTGTCCGGCTAGGTCTTATTTTCAGGGAAACACAGTAAGTATTAGGTTGGTACAAAACTAATTGCAGTTTAAAAGGTTAAAAATAATTGCAAAAACCACAATTACTTTTGCACCAACCTAATGGCATAGCCAGGTTTGTGGACATCAGACTAAAACACCTATTGGGAATTTTGTCACCCTAACTTTTAGTCAGCAGCTTGGGCTTCCATAAGTAAATACCACAGACTTAGTAGCTTAAGCAACAGCAATTCATTTTTCACAGTTCTGGAAGCTGGAAGTCCTACATCAGTTGGACTATTTTTCAGTTGCCTGGTGAGGACTCTCTTCTTGGCTTGCAGACAGCCACCCTCTCATTGTGTCTTTATGTGGTTGAAAGAGCTCTGGTCTCTCATCTTCTTTTCCTATAAGGACACTAATCCCATCATGGGGTCCCCACCGCCATGACTTCCTCTATACCTAATCAACTCCCCCAAGCTCTATTTCTAAATACCATCACATTGGGGGTTAGGGCTTTAACATATGAGTTTGGGGAAGATACAGATGTTGTCCAAAATACTAACCAATCAATTAAGAGCTGAAAACTGGGAGAAGCATAAAATTCTCCCTTGAAAGAAGATTAGTTTTTGTTTTCTCTGGTGGTTGTTATATGTTGGTTGGTTATTCTTAAACCAGGTCATTAAAAAGGAAATTCTAATATTTGAGTAATAGAATCCTAAAATTAAAATTGTTATGAGGTTTGCTTTTATTTCAGGGACCCTCCTTAAGCATGACTGCCCAATCACATCCTCCAAAGTTTCTTTTTTAGGCTTACACAAATGTGCATAAGTTGGAGGTTTACACAGTAGGACTTCCATTCGTGGATGTCCCATAGTCTTTCTCTACATGGTGTATGAGCTGCACGTATAATATGACCACTGCTCTGAGATCACTTTTCAGCTATTTGTGAAAGTACTTTGCTCTTTGGATGGAAAACTACTCCTGCTGTTATATGTCAAAATGTCAAAAGCATTGCTTATGTGTGATTTAAGCTGCCAACTTATCGAACAGGGTTTCCTTTTAGATCCTGGAGACCACCAGGAATTCAAATAGGAGACAGAGATGATTTTAGTTCCTCAAAAGCTAAGAGCTGAGAGAGTAGAGAGAGGAAGGAGATGAGGAAGGAGGAATAGATATCAAGCATTTTTGGCTTTAAGCTCCAGCAATCAGTCTGCTCCTTTCTGCAAATATCTCCTGATGCCCACTTTGAAAAAAACTTTAAAAAAATAAATATTAATTAAACAAGTGAGAAAAAGAGACAGTAAAGATGAAACATGTTTTAAAACATTAAACAACATAACCAAGGATAAAGCAAGATATAGACTGGGAGGTTAAAAAGGGCTTGGAAGCACTTTGGGAATTGGAGGATTTTCTGTGATGAGGGTCTCTTAGGAGGCCAGGACTTTAGCCCTCTCCCCTTTGGCAATCCACACCTGCTGTACACCCAGACCGAAAGCATTAAAACAAGCTTCCCTCTGTGAGAAGTTCTAGCTCATCTCCTAGCTCACTTTATCTCTGGCAAACCAGAATAAACAGTCTCCCACCCTTCAGCTGATTTCTCATGAAGAACTTTATCAGAGACATATGATTTCTTAAATTGAAACATAAAATAAATCTTTAGGACTTTCTTAAAGGTGCCTGTTTTTTATGGCATACTCTTAGCATTTACTGTTAAAAACTAGAATAAATGTTCCCTTAAATTAAATGCTCACCAAGAAAATAGGTGAAGTGTGATGTATCCATGTGATATTGACAATGTGCATTTACTCCAACAGTCAGTACCTGCGGCTTTATCAGAAGGCTGTCCAAAGGCTGCTGGCACCCTCTTTGCCTGCAGTCAAAAAGAGCTGGAAAGCAACTTGTAATTTACAACCCCCAAGGGACAGCTTTGGACCAATAATTGGCAGGGGCAGAGGTATAAAGACTCCAGCCCTCTGGTGTCTGAACTGCATGACAATGGGGGGAAATACAAAAAGGAATACATGAAAATGATAAGCACCAAATTCAGAATAGGAGGTACCAGGGGGTGGGAGTCTGGAATGGGAATGAAATCTGAAAGAGGAAATTTGGGGCTTCAACTGTATTAAAGCCAGGTGGTCATGATCATTGTTTTAGTCTTTGTGTGACATTTGTGCCTCAAATACTGTACAATAATTTTAAAGAATTATTATAATGATGTATTATAATTTATATAATAATAATTTTAAATAATTTTTAAAAGATTGACAAGATAATGACAATATCATTTTCGTTAGAATTAAGACATATATTGACGTATTAAAAATGACAAAAAGATCCAGCATCATCACATTTGTCCTTTAAAGAGGGCACATCTACCCAAATTCAGAGCTAAAAGAGTAGAAGTTTTTAAAACAAAATTCTATAACCACTGAATTTTCCACTTCTCCCACTGACCCCACCTTTCCTATTCTTTTTTTCCAGTTTTATTGAGAAATAATTGGCATACATCACGGCATAAGTTTAAGGCAAACAGCATGATGGTATGATTTACATATATTGTGAAATGTTTACAATAGGCTCAGCTAACATTCATCTTCTCATACAATAAAAAGAAAATGAAAAAAGGGAAAAAAATTTCCTTGTGAAGAGAACTCAGGATTTACTCTTAACAGCGTTCCTGTACTCGTATATCATATAGCAGTGTTAGCTACAGTCATCATTACATCCCTAGTACTTATTTATCTTATAAATGGAAGTTTGTGCCTTTTGACCACCTTTCACCAATTCACCCTCCCTCCACACTCCACCTCTATTAACCACAAGTTACTCTCTTTGTTTCATTTGGTTCATTTTTGTTCTGTTTTGTTTTTAATAGCCCACAAATATGAGCGGTGTAATAAAAAAATACAGTGCATGTTTAAATTTAAAAATGTATTACAGTAAAAGACACATTGCCGTTAATCCCCCTCAAAATACTCCTCCTCACTTTGAACACACTTATCCTGTGATTCTTGCCACTTTCTGAAGCAGTTCTGGAAATCCTCTTTCCTGAGTGTCTTTAGTTACACTGCCATGGCTGCCTTGATGTCCTGAATCGATTCAAAACATTTATTTTTCATGGTCATTTTGATTTTGAGGTAGAGCCAGAAGTCTCATAGTGCCAGATCCGGTGAATAAGGTGGATGAGGACACACTGTAATGTTTTTATTTGACAGAAATTGTCGTACCAGAAGTGCTGTGTGACACAGAGCCTTTCCGTTGTGATCACAAAATACGGTGACTACTACTGCCGAGTGCCATCCAACAGAAAGGCAGGGATCTTCAATATGGGAAGCAGCACATGGAACCTTAGTAAGACAATTTCTTGAATTGCGTGACAATTTCTGTCAAATTAAAACATTACAGTGTCCTCATCCACCTTATTCACTGGATCTGGCTCTGTGCAACTTCTGGCTTTTCCCCAAAGTCAAAATGATTCAGGACATCAAGGCAGCCATGACAGCGCAACTAAAGACATTTATGAAAGAGGACTTCCAGAACTCCTTTAGAAAGTGGCAAGAACGATAAGTGTGCTCAAAGTGAGGGGAAGTATTTTGAGGTAGAGTAATGGCAATGTGTCTTTTACTGTAATTTTTTTTTTAATTTAAACATTCACCGTATTGTTTGATCGTCCCTCATATAGTATTTATCTTTCTGTCTGACTTATTTCACTTAGCATAATGCATTCAAGGTCCATCCATGTTATCACAAATGGTAGGATTTCCTTTCTTTTATGGCTGATGGAATATATATATATATATATATATATATATATATATATATATATATAATAGAATATATATATATATATATATATATATATATATATATATATATATATATATATAATGATCTCACAACTTCTTTATTCATTGATGGACATTTAGGTTGTTTCCATATCTTGACTATTGGAAATAGTACTGCGGTGAACATGGGTATGCAGATATATTTTTGAGTGTTTTCATTTCCTTTGGATATACTATTCCCAGAATGGAATGGCTAGAACATATGACAGTTCTAGTTTTCATTCTTTGAGGAACCTCCGTTCTGTTTCCCATAGTGGCTTTACCAATTTACAATTCCACCAAGAGCACACAAGGGTTCCCTTTTCTCCACATCCATGCCAACATTTATCTTTTATCTTTCTGATTAAGAGGTGTGAGGTGATTCCTCATTCTGGTTTTAATTGGTATTTTCTTAATGACTAGTGATGTTGAGCATCTGTTCATGTACCCTTTGGCCTTTTGTCTATCTTCTTTGAAGAAATGTCTATTTAAGTCCTTTGCCCATTTTTTAATTGTTTGGTTTTTGTTGTTGTTGTTATTGATTTGTATCAATTCTTTATATATTTTGGATATTAACCCCTTATCAGATATATGCTTTCCAAATATTGTTCCCATTCTGTATGTTTTATTTTCACTTTGTTGATATTTTCTTTTGCTGTGCAGAAGCTTTTTATTTTCATGTAGTCCCACTTATTGACTTTTTTATTTTGTCACTTGTGCTTTAGGTGTCATATTCAAAAAATCATTACCAAGATCCAGGTCAAGGAGCTGTATTCCTATATTTTCTTCTAGGAGTTTCATGGCTTCAGGACTTACTTTCAAGTCTTTAATCCATTTTGAGTTGATTTTTGTGAATGGTATAAAATAGGGGTCCAGTTGCATTTCTTTACATGTGAAAATCCATTTATCCCAATACCATTTATTGAAGAAACTCTCTTTTTTCCATTGAGTATTCTTGGCTCCCTTGTGAAATATTAGTTGAACAGGTATGCTTGGTTTTATTTCTGGGATCTTGGTTCTGTTCCATTGGTCTATTTGTTTGCTTTTATGTTGATACCATACTGTTTTGATTCTTATACTTTATAGTTAGGTTAAAATTAGGAAGTGTAATGCTCCTGCTTTGTTCTTCCTTGTCAGGGTTTCTTTAGCTATTTGGGGCTTTTTGTTGTTCCATACAAATTTTAGGACTGTTTTGCTGCTTCTGTAAAGAATGCCATTGGAATCTTGATAACGATTGCATTAAATCTATAAATGGTTTTGTAGTACTAACATTCTAATTCATGATACTTTTACATTTGTTTGTGTCTTCTATTTCTTTCATCAATGTCTAGCAATTTTCAGAGTACAGATTTTTTTTACCTCCTTGGTTAAATTTATTCCTAAGTATTTTATAATTTTTGATGCTATTTTAAATGAGATCAATTTCTTTATTTCTTTTTCAGAAAATTAACTGTTAGTGTATAGAAACGCTACTGGTTTTGTATGTTAATTTTGTATCATTCAGCTTTACTGAATTCATTTATTTGATCTAACAGTTTTTTGGTTGAGCTTTTAAGATTATTTCATCTGCAAATAGAGGGAACTTTACTTCTTCCTTTCCAATCCAGGGCTTTTCTTCATTTGCAGATTTTTAATTGCTTATTCAATTTCCTTAATAGTAATTGGTCTATTCAGATAATCTATTTCTTCTTGATTCAGTCTTGGTAAGGTTTACATTTCTAAGAATTTTTTCCATTTCTTCAAGTTTATTGGTGTCCTGTTCATAGCAGATATGGAGAGTGGATTGTCTAGATACCACTGCTTTCTTTTGGTTATCATTTGCTTCAAATGTCTTTTTCCATTCCTTAATTTGCAATGTATGAGTATGTTTAAGGCTAAAGTGAATGTCTTGCAAGCAGAAATATTGTTGGATCTTGTTTTTTTATTTATTCATCCAAGTAATGTCTTTTAATTTGAGAATTATTTTGTTTACATTTAAAATAATTATTGATAAGTAAATACTTACTATCACCACTTTTGTTTTGTTTTGTTTTGTTTTCTTGTAGCTTTGTAGATATGTTATTCATAGTTTTTTTATTCTGCATCTTTTTTGTTTTTTGGTGTCTTTTGGTCTGAGCATGCTTCCACTTCTCTATCATGCTCTTATGTGTAATTACTACAGGATTTTGCCTTGTGGTTACCATGTGGTTTACATTAAATCAAGATTCCTATGGTTTTTATAAAATACCTTAAACTTATAAAACCATATTTTAAACTGACAACTTCAATAAAATTCCTAAACTTTACACTTTTACTTCTCCTCCCCCTTACATTTCATGTTATTGCTATCACAATTTACTTGTTTTTTATGTTGTGTAACTAATAACAGATTATTATAGTTATGATTAGTTTTACTATAGTTATTTTTTTTCAGTTTTCAAATTAGAGTTGTATATGAATTATGCACCACTATTACCTATTGCAGGATCTAACTATGACTTTATATTTACCATTGCCAGTAAAATTTACACTACCTTTTTATGTTTTTATGATGTTAATTGGCATTACTTACTCTCAAAGAACTTTCTTTAGTATTTGTTGTAAGCAGGTACGTGGTAATGAACTCCCTCAGCTTTTGTTTGTTCAGCAAACTCTTTATCCCTCCTTCATCTTTGAAGGATAGCTTTGCTGGGTATAGAATTTGGGGTTGACTTATTTTCTTTCAAAATTTTGAATATCACACATCCCATTCCTTCCTGGCCTGTGAAGTTTCTGTTGAGAAATCTGTCTATAGTCTTTTGAGGGTTCCCTTGTATGTAACCTCTTTTTTTTTTTTTTTTTTTTCTGCTGCTGCTCTCACAATTCTTTCTCTGTCTTTGACTTTAACAATTTAATTATAATGTGTCTCAATGTAGCCCTATTCAGGTTCAAGCTATTCGGGGTCCTTTGGGCCTCATGGATCTGAATGTCCATTTCTCTCCCCAGGTTCAGATAATTTTCAGCCATTATTGCTTTAAATATACTTGATGTCCCTTTCTCTTTCTCTTCTCCTTCTGTAATTTTCCCATACTATGAATATCGTTTCTTTTCACTCTCATAATTCCCATAGGCTTTTCTTCACTCTTTTTCATTCTTTTTTCTTTTTGCTCTTCTGACTGGATATTCCCAATATCCTATCCTCCAGGATGCTGATTCTTTCTTCTGTGTAGTCAAGTATACTTTTGCAACTATAGAATTCTTCATTTCTGTATTCTTCAGTTACTGTATTTTTCAACTCTTGTATTTCTGTACGGTGTGGTTTGTTTGCTTGTTTGTTTGTTTGTTTGATGGTTGTATTTCCTTGTCAAAGTTCTCATTTTGTTCATTCTTTTTTTTTTCCTAGTTTTATTTAATTGTCTGTGTTTGTGTTCTAATAGTTCACTGAACTTCCTTAAGAGGATTATTCTGAATTCTTTGTCTGACAGTTCATAGATCTCCATTTCTTTTCGGTCAGTTATTGGAACTGTATTAATTTCCTTTGGTGGTGTCATATTTACCTGATTTTTCATGATCCTTTATTCCTTACATTGGTATCTCCACATTTGAGTAATTAGGCTCCTTTTCCAAAATTTTACCGGTTTGCTTTGGCAAAGGTACATCTTCACCAGTGAGCTCAGTTTGGGTTTATGGGTGTATCTAATGGTAATATCCTTGAACAGGTGGGGCCTACTATTATGTTCTATTTTGGGGCAAGACAACTGTTTGAGCTCTAAGAATGGGGATGGGGAGGGGTACCACTGGCTGAGAACATTTGGATAGGACTGCAACCTTAGTTCCCTACCCAAGTCAGGCTGTAGGATGGGCTGTGCCAGTTGCCTGGATTCTCTGGTCAGGTTTACTAGCTGGTTAGGACTGGGTACTATATTCAGTAGTAGATAGAGCTATAAATTATCTTTCCTACTGTGGCAGGGCAGCAGGATGGGACACAGGGGCTATATAGATCATTGTTTGGGGACTCAAATTAGATGACAGTGTTCACTAAATTCCCTAGTCAGGTGAGGCCAACAGTTTTCCCATGGCAGACAGGGGAAGCCATGGGCTATCCTCTCTGTTCAAGTGCCACTATACAGGGCTTTTGAATGGACTATACAGCTTTCCATATGCCCTGGTTAGGTTCTTTGCTAGAACAGGATGAATGCCGTATTCAGTAATAATCAGGACTATGGATTAGATTCCCTGCCCAGAAACAGCAGGAGAAATAGCTCTGAAGCCAGTAAAACCCTTTGTTTGTTGTCTTAACTCAAAGTGACCCACAGCCCAAGTTGCCTGACTGATCAGGGCCACTGGCTTTTCTCTAGAGACTATGAGCTCTGTCCACCCCCTCTCAGCTCAAGTGCCAGTGGACCACACTGCTGCCAGGAGTTGTCACCAGTCCTTCTTGTCAGATGTGAGTGGAAGACACTTTCCACAGCAGATGGGGCTGTAATTGAGCTCCTTGCCTGGGCAAACCAAGCTCCAGGGCCAGCAAAACTCCTTGGCTGAGGATCCGAATCTGGCAGATCTATAACCCGTCTATTTCTCTGGTCAGAGTGCACCCATGTCTTGGTTCTGCAGATGAACAATGCTGCTGGTTGGGATTACTACTTCATCACTGCAGGGATGAACTTGGTCTGCCAACATCCACGTGCTAATTGTTGCAAACCCCTCCTCCCTTCTCCATCACAGTCAGATTCCCAGTGGTTGAGCCCCACAGATTCCCCTACTATCCCTATAGTGTAAGGTCAGAGTAGGGGCTTCTATAAAGTGACCCACAAGGCTGGGGGATGGCTGGTTGTCCCCCCAACCCCATTATCTTTTCCCGCCAGAGTAACCAGAGGCACAGGGGAGAACTCTCCAACTGGTGCTATGCTGGTCTTGAGGAGGTGCTATGCAGTCACCATGTAGCTGCCTCTCTGCCCCTCCTAATGCAGTCTGTCTGGGTCTCTGTGGTACAGGGGCATGCTTCAGCTTTACCCCTGTGTTCCAGGATTCTCTCAGTGGTGCTTTTTTTTGAATAGTTGTTAATTGTTCTTCTTGTGAGGGGGAGCAAAGTCAGGAACAAACTATGTCACCATCTTGGTAA
Organism: Rhinolophus sinicus; assembly: GCF_057876585.1. Lineage (NCBI taxonomy): Eukaryota > Metazoa > Chordata > Mammalia > Chiroptera > Rhinolophidae > Rhinolophus > Rhinolophus sinicus. The sequence goes on along the minus strand of NC_142517.1, from coordinate 82,124,255 downwards.
TGTCACTCTCCACTTTTCCTACTCTTGACGTAACTCACCAACAACACACCTTCCTGCATTATTTTCCCTCACTTGTCTTCCCAGTCTTGATCCCATGGTCAGCCATTTCAAGAATGTACATTAATGCTCTGAATCATCTGTCCCTTTCATCTTCAACCTCATCAGCCCTGGGTAACACATTTTTCCTTTTACCTGTTTCTGTTTCCAGTCTTCTGAATGTTACCATTTAAATGACAAAACTCTGCCAATAGAATTCTCTACTTTTACGATAAAACAACTGTTTGTAGGCACTTTGAGGATAGAGATTGTGTCATCATTATTATTTCTATCCCTATATTAGTTAGCTAGGGCTAGCATAACAAAGGATCACAAACTGGATGGCTTAAACAACAGAATTTACAGTCTCACAGTTCTGGAGGCTAGAAGTCTGAAGAATTCTACAGGGCTGGGAGGAAGGAAATGTTCCATGCCTCTCTCCTAGCTTATGGTGGTTTGCTGGCAATCTTTGATGTTCCTTGGCTTGTAGAGCATTACCCTTATCTCTGCCTTCATGTTTACGTGATAGTCTCCTTGTGTGCATGTCTCAGTTTCCAAATTTCCTCTTTTCATATTGATACCAGCTATATTGGCTTAGGGGCCCAACCTGCTCCAGTATAATCTCATCTTAACTAATTACCTCTGCAATGCCCCTATTTCCAAGTAGGTTCATATTCTGAGATAGGAGGGGTTAGAACTTCAACATTGAAATTTTGCAGAGACACAATTTAACCCATAACAGTCCCCTATGTCTGAGATCAGAAGCAATGAGAGGTTATTTTTCCTTGAACTAAAAATGGCTCTCTGGAGAAGAGGTTTTAGTTTGTTAGCCAGTAAATATTTCTTGAACTCAAATAAAATGAATTGAAGATGCTGTCCTTTCTCTTTCAACTAAAGCCCTTTAATTCAATCAGTGTTCTGTTGCCATATGTGATATTCCACCTAGTTTGTCTTTTAAGTATTCTCTTAACTACCTCTTTCCATTAAACAGGATGGTGCTTTGTTGCATACAATAGAGCTTTGGAATACTACCATATTAGTTTCCCTAATGGGTTTTTCTGACTTACAAATGCCAGTTTATTTTGGCTTGAATCTGAAGTTTGATTTCATGTATTCATTATTGATTTTCCCTTTTGATTTATTAATCACAACCATGATATCTCAAAATGATAATTAGCTGGCAAATGGTAGCAAACATATACAAAGTTATTTATAGATATCTCCCACTTTTTTCTGCATATTAATATTGTCTAGTAAATCTGTAAAAGTGACAGAATTGCCAGACTAAATCTCTTACTTTTATTGAAAGTGTGACATTTTAGAGTAATATTCTTAAATATTCACAATGTTTATGGTTTAATTAATCTGCTGCTCCAGAATTTGACTTTTTACTATTTTGAAATGACTTCATAGGTATTTTTACCATTCAGCATGGAAGGGTGTTGGGTTATATGTTCTGAATTTATCTTATACAATTGCATCTCAGAAAAGATGTTGTTATAGATATATAGATACATTCATTTCCATTTTCCCATTTGCAGTTTCACTTATACTGTAGAAAAACAAATTACAGTGTGACATATTTGAACATTTTCATATCTGAGTGCCTATATATAAATAAATGGGAAAAGTATTAACTGATAACTTCTTTTCTAGGTGGATATGCTGAAAGCATCTGATTACTTCAAAATATTTAAGCAGGAAAAATTGAGGAACATACAACTAGAGCTTTCTGATTAGCTTCTAATTCTTTTATTATAATTTTTTTAACCAGCAATTACTTGGGAGCAGGAGGGCTTAATACTGTCAAAATAAGAAGAAAAAAAAAGCATCTTTTTGTAAAAAATACCATGGACAATATCTAAAATGACACGGAGATCATGGCCCATTGGAGCACACAGTGGACCACTGTCTGAAATGTCAAAATTCTATCCCCTTTTCTCATATTTGTTCTTTTTCATGGAGCAAACTGAGAAGTTAATGACCCAGCAGAAGCTATATGCCTTTGGAAGCTACTTCTATTCAAGCCTCTGTTGACCCTTTCATATCTTTTTGGGGACCAGAAGATCAGCATAACGAATATACTTGTTTTACAGAGAGAGCACAAAAACTGTAGTTTTTCTCACACAAAAAAGATCACCAAGAAAAGAGTCACCAAATTTCTCTCTCAATTGAAGTTGTTGGGGGTTTTGTTTGTTTATTTGTTTGTTTATTTGTTACATTTATGTTGAGAGCTGGTCTAAGCCAGTTAGGTCATGACAACTCATAAAGTCTTTTTAGTAGGTAGCTATACCAACCAAAACACTTGAGGTGACCGAGAATGAGCAAGCACCCTCAGGAACATGTTTTGAGTTAAAATTAGATCAAGTCAGAACAATTCTGCTTCATGTATCGACATTTATCATACAAACATTTATTAACAAACAGGACATCATATAACTTCTTCTGTAAGATCAATGATGTCCCAACTCTCCATTCTTATAGGGGATCCCTAAACGTGTTGCCTGACAAAATATCATTCAAGAAAGCTTAAATAACATCTCAAAGCCAAGATTCTGCAGCCTTATAGGCCAGGCAACCATATATCTTCAGATTCACTATCTAAACCATTTAGGTACTATTGAGAGATTACAATTCATCCTTCAGGTGACAACATAGCTATAGGCTTCTCTACATTCCTATTCCCTGACTATACAAGAAAAGAAAGCTATCCCTAAAATATTTTAGCCAGTCCCCGTATCGGGAATGTCACTAATTTCACCAATGAGGGCCCACTTCTAACATCCATTATGCTGATTAACAACCCATCAAGTTAACCAGTGGAATTCCTTTTCCTGACATTCATACTAATCATTAAAGCTTCTGGTATCGATTCAGTATAAATAGCTAAATCAGCCCCCTCTGAAGTCTGGGCTTCCTTTTGGAATGCTAGTGAGCTGTCACTGAGCTGTGAGATTCCAATACTGCTCACATTTAAAGTGCAGCATACACTCACTGTAAGTAATTTATAGTAAATTACAGATATCATAGCATTATAGCAATCCCTAAGATACTAAGATCTTTTATAATACCATTATTCTATTATCCATCTTCCTCTTTCTTTGTCTTTATGCCCATGTTCCCCTTTATGCTAATAAGCATCCCTTTGATTTCGTCTCTTCAGTTTGTAGGTCACTATCTCTGATTTCTTCCCTTATGCCTCCTAGGAAATAAACTTTTCAGGCCACTACCTACATTGATATTTTCACCAAGAGATTTCTCTAGACTACCTGCTTCACAATCATCTGAGTTAACTTGTTAAAAATCCAGATTCCTGAGGAGCACCTATGAAGTTCATCTAGAAATATGCAATTTTAACAGACATGCCCCTTCTCACAATTCTCATACACACTGAAGTTTGAAAACGCATTCTATTTTGCGTATTCAAGTCAAGTCGTAAGATCCATAGTAAACATAAAATGTGTGCAGGTAGGTTTTATTTGGCATTTTTCACTTGGTGCATCTGCTTTTCAGCACATTGTGGAACCTTCATAAATACTTAATGTAAAGCAAAGTCTCAATTATTCAGGTGTGAATTAACTAGCTTATGGATTATCCAGGCTCTGAGTTTCTTCTGTATTCTCCTTAATGCCTTTTGGCTATTTCTCTGGGGAACAAATCACTCATCTGTTTCAACTTGTTAGCAAGTTTGATGAAAGGCCCAGTTTCTAGGCATATTGAAATGTAGCTGGATAATTTTCTGTGCAATAAATATCCTACCCAAAAGGACCATCCTTTCTATAGATAATGAAGACCTGGCTATAATATCCACCAATAAACATGACAGAAAAGACTGACTTTTCCCATTTACTAAAAAATAAAATACTTCATAATTAGCTTTACAAGTTACAATATATATATATATTGCTAAATATCCATGTAAAACACCATAAATACAGCTAGATTATTGGGTAATTAAACATGAGGTAAAAAGAAGTATTTCCCACAAAGGTTTGAAAACACCATTGACTGGTATCCTAAGCCAAAACTGGGAAGAAATTAGACCAAAAAGTGACACACTCTTTCTTCACAGATACATCCACACAAATACAATAGAAAACAGATTACTTGACCATCTCTAGTAACCATGTAAAAAAGATATACCTACTTCACCACTTTTTCTGTCTCTTACGCCATCTTTCTTTCCATAAGGTTTTCTCAGATCTCCTGGGATATTACTGCCTTATGATGTGATTATAAGCACATCAAGTTTAGGACTTTTCTTACCCAGTGGCGGATTCTTGTATGTCTACAACTGGTCATGCAATAAACAGGGCCTTCATCATTCTCTTAAGTAATTTAAGGTCAACTTAACATGGGGATTCATAATACCTTTAAACAGAAAACAAAGAATAATTCTTTTTTATTTGAACAATGTCTAATACTTGTACCTTTATGAAGTTTTGGCACTTGTCACGCTCACACCACTCTGGTATATCCACAATCTATACAAGTCCTTCGTGAATCTTCCACCACCATCACACACAAACTTCTATATCTTTCTTCCAAATAGATATTGTGAAAGATTGTCTAATTTTCTTTTCACTCGACAGCCACTATTCATTTAGTCAGGATTCCTAGGCCTTCCACAAATCAGGGTTTCACTCATCAGATCTAGGATCTGTGGATGGCGAAGGACCTCTAACACCTACGTTTAAATTATCATAGGGGATCTTCTAGAGGGTCCAGATTGTTTCTTTCAGGATCCTTGGTGGGCCCTATGTGGTGTCAACTCAGTCACTGACCATCCACTTTTTAGTATATCACCCCGAGTCTCAGTTTTCCCATGTGTGAAAATGTAAATGATACCACTTATGCGGTTCATTTTAAACCTGGCCTGTCTATGGCTTCCTCTGAACAAAAAGCTGGCTGACACCGGGAGACATGAGGTTTAAGAACAAGTTCCCAAATAGCAACTCTATTCAATTATTGCCTTCCCCTCCTTTCAAGTCTATCATCTGAGAAGGATGTGTCAAGGAAAGGTAGTGGGAAGGAAGGGAATAATGACAGATGACATGTGGACTTCTATATACTGTATGTTCGTATATAAGAAGCAGGTGAGATAAATTCCTATCCAGCCACTGTAATACTTCTTAAAAGCCTGGTTCAGTTTATTGTTGCTTGATTGCAGTGTAGCTTATAAGAGCAATGTGTTGGGTAGTATGGATTTATGAGAACTTATTCAATTGGATTATGCAAGTGGCATAGTCCTTGATGGAAGTCAAATACAATATGCTTAATTCACACATTGCCTTATTATTCTTTAATATCATGTCTCCTTGCTGTAATTTTGGTATTGTTTGCATGGAAGATAGTACTTTAAAAATGCCTTTGACTTTGGATAGACTCAAGCCAAAATGATTTAATGCCTTTTTTTTTTTTTTTTTTTAAGTGCCTTATATAAGTAGGAATTGGTAAGAAACTGCTGCAGGAGTTTTGGGGGAAAAGATGAAATCCTCGCATAGATTTTCAATGTCAAAAATGTAAAACATAGGAATAGAAGCTATGATTTTGATAATTTTCTATCCAAAACGCTTAACCTCCTTCCCTACACATATTACAAAGCTGTTTAGATTCTCATTTCAGTTGGAATACCTTTGACTTTCCTACTGTGGCTGCTGAGAACTTGATTTAGGATACACTATGCACTATCGAATTATGCAGTCCATCATTGTTCCTGATAGGATGAGCACTTTGTGCTTTCCAGATGAAAAATGGAAAAGCTTCAAAGTATCTGGTTAAATCCCAATTAAGTTTAGACCCAAAATTGTATTGTTCCTTTCCTGGCCAAAGGGACTAAATTATGTAATAAGTCTTTTTCAATTCCAATTTCAAGTTCTGGTTCTTACCTATTAAATCACTTAAAGTGCATTTACAGGTCTACCAAATAATACTCCAACTTCCCACTCTAAAAAATGCTACTTTCTGCTGCATACTTCTTGCCTTTATAATAATAACCCCATGTTTTTCTCCCTGCGTCTCCTCCCCTAACAATGTTTTGCCGTGGCTAACTAGTCCTTTTGCCAAACTATTCTTATTTCTGCAAATTAGGTAGTTTCATTGACTTTCAAGAATAGGGATTTACTTACTATAATTCTTTTTACATGTTGTGAGGATAGTTAGAGGAAGTTTAGGTAGAAAAGAGAATTGCACTATAATTGAAAACAGCGAAAGTTATATGAAAGCTAAATAACCAAACGCATGGAAGCAAGTGGAAATATACTGTTTCATTCCTAGCCTACTGTTCTTTAGTTTTAAAATACAGCAGGAAGGAAGGAGAAAAAAAGGCGGGTGGGTGGGTGATGGAAGGAGAAAGAGAGAGGGAGGAAGGAAGAAGGGAGAGTGGAAAGGAGGCCTCTTTAGGAGGGAACGAGGGAGTGAGCCAGGGGAAAAAAATATGTTTGGCCCTGTGGAATGAGTCCTCAAATCCTGGTAAGATTGATTTCACTGTTACCATTTTGCATAAACAACTACTCTCAGGGTCATGTGAGAGCAGAAACTTATCCCTTACTCTAAAAAGACTAAGTATATATTTTTCCTTATATAACTGATTTTGCTGAAATGTATTTTTTATATTGAAACCTCAGCTTTGATCCAGTCATATTCCAAAGTGAAAATGTCCTGGGTCATGAGAAGGAAATAGAAACTTCACCAGGTAAAACTTCCCCGTACCTCATGTTAGAAGGGTGCAGAACTGAGTCTCTGTAAATCAAATGCCTGTACATCTGACTGTAAATAAAGTCCCTGGGGAAGCTGGCTATTACCAGAACCCCGTGTTTTTAAAAAGAATTCTCTTTTTAAAAGAAGAAACCTCTTCAAAGATTAATTCTCCCCATACCACTTCCTCAACACTAGTTTCTGTTTGTTTTCTTGAAAGTCAGAGTTGCATGTAAGTTGGTTTGCAAAAACCCATTTCTGAGATATCCTTTTAATACCTTTAATGTGAAAAAGCTTAAGAGAAGAAGGGAAACTTAAGGACAAGAGGAGGGAGAAAGAGAGAGAAATAATTGGTATTACCCAGGAATGAGAGTGGCACGCATATTCCTGCAAATTTCAGATAACATTCCCGTCCACTTTTCACTGATGTACAATGAGCTAAATTAGCAGCTATTGGAACTTGAAGCTCCTCTGTAATTATCCAATCACGTGTTGGCATGTGTTGCCAGCAGCCTAACCGACGCTGGTGGAAGATTGGTTAGGATCAGGTTGAGGCTATGAGCCCCACTCTGGGTCGTATGTGAGGACAGCTTTACTACAATTTGAGGACCTCAAAACAATCTTTCCCAAGAAAAGACTCCCAATTCATGGTGAACCTTGTTCCATAGGCGTATATAGACTGGGCCCATTGATCAAGTCCATCTTTTTCAGAATTTGCTCATCAGGGCCTGATGCACATCTGAGTGCTCTGACCAGCAAAGAGCTCACACCCCAGGTGACAGACCAGGGCCACGGTAGCTGACAGTGGCCCGACATGTCTCTGACTGGTCTAACAAAACACCTTTGCTTCCTGTGATCATTTTTAAATTATAACTTTGTCTACTAGTAACAAGAATATCATTTTACCCTTGATTTAGATGCTATAACTTATATAGTAGTAGGAGATAAAAGTTTTCCCAGAAGTCTTTTTAAAATATTCCAAAGGAAAACAGCCTTTTGTAAGAAAGAGCTATACTTAAAGTGATGTGTATGCAGAAAAGCAGAAAGAAACCTAAAGGCTAAGCACAACACTGTACCAAGAAAAATAAAAACCTACATGATCAGGCAGTGATTCATTGCTCAAGAAATATTATCTATGTGAATGGTAATGGAAGAAAATTAACAACGCTGTGCTTCTTTTCTAAATACCTGGAACTGCATTTCCCACCAAGTGCACACATTGTCTCAATTCTGCTACCCACCTAAGGATTTTAATGAGGCTACCTTGATTCATAGCAGCTTGCTTACTACTGCTGCATAACACACTCTGGCAAGAACAGTCGTATTTCTTTTCAACGATTCAGTTTTATCTGAACTGAGCATACAGTTTTTAAGAATATCTGGGTACCTCTTCTATACAAAACAATTTTTCCTTTTTAGGCAATAAAATAAGTTACCTAATCATTGTATTAATTAATGGACCCATATTCTGCATTTTCAACCTAAAGAGGATGAAAATAAATTTTCTCTAGACTGGACCAGCTACTGCTGGCTTCTGCTAGTGCTGTAGCCCTTGTGACTTAGAGGAATCGGGAAAATGTAATTACTGAGTTTGAATCAAATCCTTGAAAGTGTAGTACCATGGCTTCTGCTTATTGCAACCACTTTAGGAAATGAGTCTAATCACTGACTGATTCAATTAAAAGGAGACAGGAAAACCACTTGCTGAAGCAGACACTCTGTTATTCACTGCTGTCACTTAAAGCACATCTCTGAAACCACACACTTGTGTGCCAGTGGTCTTTCATCTTTTCCCAGCCTGCTCTAGTTGAAGATATAGCACAACCCATTACTTACTCACTCTGTCCATCAGGAACTCTCAGTCAGGAGGTAGGGTGTAAGATTACATCGGAGTTTGGGGTGAGATTACGTGCGCAATTAGAACCTCGCAAGATTATAATATATTAAGATACGCAGCCATATGGGGATTCTTGCTTCCAATCGAATGAAAATCACATCTCTGGGGCCTGTGCTTTGCAGGAGATGAACTAAGGAATAGCAGTACACTGCTATTCATTTAATTCACAACAAGAACAGCCGGAAGCAATCAGAGACCTGTTTCAATTCTGGTTTTATGGTTAAACAAAACCCGCAGGTGTTGGGTGGGAAGTTTAAAGAGCAACAAAGACCCAATAGAAAGTGATATCCAAAGAATCTACATTGCATCACTCTTGTTTTGGACCATACAAGACCAAAGCTTAACTTCATCAGTATAACTTTGAAATTCCTTTTATGATATGTAGGGAGATAACCTTATCTGAAACATTTGTTCTCTATAATCTCTGAGTATAAGTTTATACACCTTACAAGAACAAAAACTAATTTATTCCATCAGATCTTTTAATTAAACTTCACAAATGCTAACATAGATAAATTGAAAGTTACATCAAAAATAGACTACTGTTACAATGGATGTCATCCTGTAGTCTTTTAACTTAAAAGGCCAAGGAATGACTACCTTCTCTAAATTCTAAAATGTATACAGGAGTACAAAAAAAAAAAAAAAAAATGGAGGTGATTAAAACTGACCCAATTCTGGATATATTCTTAAGGTAAAGCCAACAGTATTTCCACTGTGCTGGATATGAGAAAAAATAAGGAAATGTATAAAGGACAATTCCAAGGCTTCCTGGGAACCTGAAAGGAAATAATGCATGGAGGAGCAGTTAGAGAAGGGAAACAATTCCTTGATTTTGGATCTGTTAAGTTTGATGTGCCAATTAGATACCTAGTGAAGACGTTGAGCATACTCAGATGCTGAGTATAAGGTAATATATAAGGCTACAGTTCAGGAAAGAGATCCAGGCTGGAAATATAGACTTGAGAGTCACTGGCATATCAGTGGTTCTTAAAGCCCTGAGAGTGGATGGGATTGTCAAGAAATAATGAGAGTCCTGGGTCACTCTGAGCCAAGTGGTTGAGAAGAAGATGAAGACGATACTGAAAAGAGAATGATCATAAAGTCATGATGATTAGAGTGTGGGCTGCTCGAAACTGAGATTATGTAGGTGGTTCAGTTTTGGTAACAAGGTCTAGGGTATGATCATAGCAGTGAATGACTGACATAAGGTGGAGAAGAAGAGGAATTAAAAGAACTGAGAGGCCAGGAATTGAATTACATGTATAAATAAAATCAACAATAATTAAGAAAGGAATAGTATTGGAGAGAGAGACCGTAATCCAGAAGCAAAGTCTTCATGAAATGAGGGGTGGTGATTTGGGGTATTGATAGATTACTACAATGAAGAGGGTGGCAAGTGGAAATTCTTGTGACTTGAGGTTCAAAGTTGGAAGTTTTGAGGTAGGATGAGAAATGTCATATAATAAGACTAGAAAACTGGCCATCACGTGAAAATTGTACACAGGTTGATATGTTAAGCAAATTTAGTTTTTAGTTAACAAGAAATTCATAAAACATCACAGAATAGACTGATGATGGGCCGTGAGGTCCAGAAAGCACAGTGGGAGGCCTTCACAGTTGAACCGAATGTAGGAGGTAAGGGTTGACCAGGGAGACTGGTGTTTCCTGTCACGAACAACCTAGGAGGATTAAAGGGCCAATGAGACTGGTCCTGTGTTCCCACTGCAGGTTGTGGAGGTAAAGCTATGAATATTGGGGGTGTCTAGAGCCTCTCTTCACTCCTGCTATGGAGGTAAAGAATCCCAGGAAGGTGGTTTCATTGTTCCTTTACTAGACTTTGAACCTGAAAGCTTAGCATTTAAACTAAGAGAAGTAAAATCTTCCATATGATTATGTTTCTATCCATTTCTCCCAGAGTTTAATAGTTTTGCTTTATACATTTTGGTGTTGGCTATTTTGTATACAAAATTTTATAACTATTATCTTCATTTTTTATATGAATAGTGCAAACCTCAATCTCCCTTTTGTTGTGGTTGACCAAAAATATTTTCATACATTCTTTTATATTTAACCTAAGTGGGTCATTTTGTTTCAGATCTATATCTTGCAATTAACATTTAGTTGAGAGTGCATACATATGTGTATGCATGACTCAATCTAAGAGTCTCTATCTTTTAATAAAGAATTTAAACCGTCTCCATTTATTGTGGTAACAGATATGCTTACTGTTACTTCTGCCATCTCAGTTTTCCAAATTATCTTTTTTTATTTTCCTAGTTTTCCTATATTAATCAAAATAACTCAGTTTATTTATTATTCATTAATGATTTAGAAGTTTTCTACTAGTATTACCTTTAAGTTGCTTTTAAAACGTATTTTTTGTACCTACCAACTCTCAGAAAAAAATTTTCCTAGATTTTACATTTCTTGTACCACCACTTACAAGATTTTTAGCAGTTAATCTGGAATCTATTTAATACCTTTTCTCATTTCAGTGGAAATTTTGGATGTGCAAGGCTTAGTCTCACACACACACACACACACACACACACACACACACACACACAGTGAGGGGATTTCCCTGAACTACAAGACAATCATGGAACCCTATGTGTAATAGTATACAAAGTGTATTGGTTCCCCAAAGTGCCTAAACCTATAAATCATTGCTTCTAATATGTGAGATGCATTCTATGGTACTGGTGGGCATGATAAACAAGGTTGCAAGAAGCTGTTTAAAACTAACACTAACTATCTCATGCCTGATTAATGTACTAGAATATGGCACATCTTAATGAAAGAATCATTACTGGCATATAATTAGATGTTTAATTCAGTCCCTAGTCAATCATTTGCTTTTAAATACACCTAAGAGTATATAACCTCAGCTCTTTTGGTTTTTACTTTCATTTTGTCCTGAATGTAGACAGAGGGGATTCTGTGGCATGTTCATAGAGGTACTAGACCCTTCCCTGAGACACCACAAAGAGGGTATATTTTTAAGTTATTTTGAAAACTATATTTGTCGGTCACTGATTCACCAAGGCACTTAACTTATTAAAGGCTCTCAGATGGCTCAACATTAAGACATTAAGATATCTGTTTAACCCTTTGTGACCCAAAGTTCTTTGACCATACAAAATTTTACTTACCTTATATTGGCAATTTATTTTCAGTGGAACCTATTTTGGGAAATGCTACTGCATGATGTTCTGTTGTAAAATGGTTAGAGGAGTCACTTTCATTTCTTTAGAGTTACACTTGGTTACAGAGCTTCTAAAATATTTCTTGTATCTTTGATGTCTTTTAGAATTTTAATGAAATATTTTTCCCAGTTTTGATTTTCAGCTCCCCCTTCCTCCTTCCTTGCTCGGGTCTATAAACAGCTCAAATATAAACCCAATGGTGGGAATAGAACAAGAAATTACAGCCACAGGCCCATATACTCAAACTCACCCCTATTCTCTGATGTCTAAGGAATCAGAAACTTGTCAAGCTCAGAATGCTCGTTCCCTTGTCCCTTCCGGTGCTTTCTCTGAGAGAATTCCCTTGTGGAAACAGACTTCTGGCAGGCCAGCCCCATCAGTGTACCATGTAGACACACCTAGCCACAGCCCATATTCCCTGAGATCTCTCTACAAATGTGTACATGTCTGTCTCTCTGGTTAGACTCTCAGTTCCTTGTTGGAGGCATCTAAAACATTTATTTTTATATCTCTACTGTTTGCAATATAAGTACATGAGTATTACTGAATTATTGAGTCACACGAATGTGAAAAGTGAAAACTGGTTGGGCTCCCAACCTTCTCAGTAATGTCAGATATAGACATTTAACCTAAAATTGCCAAGACATGACTTTAACTATATTTCATGGTGTGTTTACATATCAGTGTCCAAATATTTAGCACACTGAAGTGTTTTAAATGAAAGGAGATATGACTCTCTTCTCACTTTCAAAGCAATGACTCTCATTAATTATATTGGCACAGCACTGACTGGCCTGCCTTCTTAAGAGCTGCCAGATTTCTCCATATCACCTCTGCTTGAAACAGAATGTGCACTGACACCAGGATCACAGAAAATTCTGTAAAAGCTGCCTGATTCTCAGAATGCTGAAAATGCTCTACATAAAACGATTACTGAAAAATATTGGCAGTCCACAGGAATAGCTGATAATAGGTAATCACCAACCAATAATTTGGGGGAGGTACATCCAAGGTCTCAGGACAGTGACACAGTAACACCAGCAACACAGATGAAGTGCTGGGCATTTTCATTTACACTATGGCTAGGGCCAATCATAGAAAACAACTAACCTGTAGAACCACCTGAAGACTAACTGAACAGAAGTCTTATAACTAAGACTATACAGAAAAAAGCAGAAAAGGCCACGTTGAGCTGGTAGGAGGAGCTAATACACAGAATGGACTGGTCCAATTAACCACATGTGGCAGTTGAAAAATAAGAGGGATATCTCAGCTGCAGTGATACCCCCGGAGGAGTAAGGGGTCCCCGCCCTACACTAGACTCCCCAGCCCAAAGCACCAGTGCCAGCAAGAAGAGCCCCACATCATCTGGCTATGAAAAGCAGTATGATTTCATCCATCCAGATGACATACAAGACTGCTAGAAACACAGGTGTCCTCTTAAAGGGCCCGCATACAGATGCACCCTCTCCCAAGGAATCACCCTGGACTTTAGCTGAGGGACAGTGGCTTGGGAAGCACCAGAGGCATACAGGGAGAGACTGAGTTGTGTGGCCTGAGGCTGAAGGGTGGAGGGACAGCTGCAATTGTACCTGTGTTGAGTTTTCCTCCCATGCAGCCCACAGGCTGGGGCCATCTTTCCTGAGAACTCCCCCTTCCCACATGGCCAAATTGGAATCTGCATTAGCCTGGTGAAATCTGCTCACTCTACCCTGGTGACTCCCTGGCACAACACCCCACCCAACTAGTGCACTGATGATGGTACTTTAAACAATGGGCAGCCAGCTCCACCTGCATTGCAGTCTTTCTTATACAATTCTCAGGGGTCCATGGGCCCCAGGCAGGGAGAGGCTGGCCTCATACTACTCTGAACCTTATGCTGAATGGTTGCAAGCTGAACACTGGCAACAAACCTGAACTGCATTAACCTGGTGAATACTTCTTGCCCCACCCTGGTGACTCCCTGAGATCCCATCTCACTGACTTATACACTGTTTGAGGCTCTTTCAGCAGCTGAACTTTATGGGCAGATGCCAGGTGGCGGCAGACCTCAGTGCCCTGGGACATTTGCTGAACTGCCCAGGCTTAGTACTAGTGGCAGCCATTCTTGGTTCACAGCATGGCGTCTCCCACATGCCTCCAGGTCCAGCACAGGAATCCACAAACCACAGATCACTTTGTAGCCCCCACCAGCTTGTGTTGGGCTGGCCATAGGCATTGGCTGACCTTGGCCTGCACAGGAGCCCCTCCCAAGGGCTCCAGAAAAAGCACCCCCATAGCCCGGTTTCAGACTACACCAGAGAACTACCCAATTAGCCCCATAAGCAGCACACACAAGTGGTGGTCTCAACAGGCACTAGAGCATGCTGGGACAAATTCCTCCCCCTGGGGTCAGGCCCTGCACAACAGCTCATACACTGTGGGTGTGGCCAATCCTCACAGCCAGTAAGCCTGAAGGTCACTCCCACCCATTGATGTGCCAACAGCAATCAGATCTCAACTATGACAGAAGGGAACACACAACCCACCCAAGGGACACTCCTGGTGCACCCAGTGCAGGTGATCAGGGAGACTATGCCACATGGCATCGACTACATAAAGCCACATGGTCAACACTCAGAGACAGAGCAGAACTACCTAATGCATAGAAATAAACAGAGAGGCAGCTAAAATCAGGAGACAAAGAAACATGTCCCAAATGAAAGGAGAAAACTCTAGAAAAAGAACTAAACAAAATAGAAGTAAGCAATCTACCAGATGCAGAGTTTAAAACAATGGTTATAAGGATGCTCATGGAACTTAGTGAGAACTTCAAATGAGCGATCATAAGCATAAAAAATGATACAATCTAACCTTATATTTAAAGGTACCGGAAAAAGTGCAACAAAGTCGAAAGTGTGTAGAAGGAAGTAATAAAGATCACAGCAGAAATAAATGAAATAGAGACTATATAAAACAATTCAAAAGATCAAAGAAACCAAGAGCTGGTTCTTTGAAAAGATAAACAAAATTAACAAACCTTTAACCTGACCCATCAAGAAAAAAGAGAGGACCCAAATAAATAAAATCAAAAATGAAAGAGAAGTGACAACTGACATCACAGTGATACAAAGGATTATAAGAAAATACTACAAACAATTATATCCCAACAAATTGGACAATCTGGAAGAAATCACTAAATTCCTAGAAACATGCAATCTTCCTATTAATTAATTTGGGGAATTAATAAAACACAGAAAATCTGAGCAGACAGATTACTATTAACAAAATATCAGTAATCAAAAAACTCCCGTCAAAAAAATGTCCTGGACTGGATGGCTTCCCAGCAGAATTTTACAAACATTCAAAGAAGAACTAACGCCTATTCTTCTCAAACTATTCCAAAACATTCAAGAGGCGGGAAGGCTCCCAAGCTCATTTTATGAGGCCACCATATCCTGCTTCCAAAACCAGACAAAGATATTACAAAAATGAAAATTATAAGCCCATGTCCCTGATGAACATAGATGCAAAAATTCTCAATGAAATATTACCCAGTTGAATTCAGCAGTACATTAAAAAGATCATACACCATGATCAAGTGGAATTTATCACTGGGATGCAAATTTGGTTCAGTATTCGCAAATCAATTTACATGATGCACCACATCAACAAAATGAAGGATAAAAATTATATGATCATATCAATAGATGCAAAAAAAATGATTTGATGAAAAGTAGAATCCATTTATGATTAAAACACTCATCAAAGTGGGAATAGAGGGAACGTACCTGACCATAATAAAAGCCATATATGACAAACCCACAGCTAACATCATACTCAATGGGGAAAAGCTAAAAGCATTCTCTTTAAGATCAGAAACAAGAAAAGGATGTCCACTTTCACCATTTTTTAACACAGTATTGGAAATCCTAGCCACAGCAATCAGACAAGAAAAAGAAATAAAAATCATCCAAATTGGAAATGAAGAAGTAAAACTGTCAATATTTGTAGATGATATGACACTATATATAAAGAACCCTAAAGATTCCACCAAAAAACAATTAGAACTGATAAATGAATTCAACATAAAAACCGGATACAAAGTTAATATTCAGAAATCTATTGCATTTTTTACATTAATAACAAAATACCAGAAAGAGAAATTAAGAAAACAATCTTATTTACAGTTGTATCAGAAAATGAAGTACCTAGGAATAGATTTAACCAAGGAGGTAAAAGACCTGTACTCAGAAAACTATGACACTGGAGAAAGAAATTACAGAAGATACAAATAAATGGAAGCATATATTGTGCTCCTGGATAGGAAGAATTGGCATTGTTAAAATGTCTATAGTACACAAAGCAATCTATAGATTCAATGCAATCCCTATCAAAATACCAATGGCATTTTTCACAGAACTAGAACAAATAATTCTAAAATTTACATGGAACCACAAATACCCTGAATAACCACAGCAATCTTGAGAAAGAAGAAAGTTGGAGGTACCGTGCTACCTGATACCAACTATACTACAAGTCTATAGTAACCAAAACAGCATCATACTGGCATTGAAGCAAACACATAGATCAATGAAACAGAATAGAGAACCCAGAAATTAACCCATGCCTATATGGTCATTTAACCTGTGACAAAGGAAGCAAGAACATTCAGTAGGGTAAAGACAGTCTATTCAATAAATGGTGTTGGAAAAACTGAAGAAATACATACAAAAACATTGAAACTGGACCACTTTCTTACACCATATACAAGAATAAATTCAAAATGGATTAAAGACTTAAATGTAAGAACCAAAACCATAAAGTTCCTAGGGGAAAACATATACAGTAAACTCTTTGACATTGCTCTTAGTAATATTTTTTCGGCTATATCTCCTCAGGCAAAGGAAATAAAAGAAAAAAAATAAACAAATTGACAAATGGAACTATTTCATACTAAAAAGGTTTCCATAGCTAAGGAAACCATCAACAAAACGAAAAGCAACCTATTGAATGGGAGAAGATATGTGCCAGTTATACATAAAATAAGGGGTTGATATCCAAACTTTATGAAGAACTTATACACTCAACACCAAAAAAAAAAAAAAAAAAAAAAAAATTTATTTAAAAACTTGGTAGAGGACCTGAAAAGACATTTCTCCAAAGAGGACATACAGATGGCAAATAGACATATGAAAAGATGCTCAACATCACTAATCATTAGAGAATTGCAAATAAAAACCACAATGAGCTATCACCTCACACCTGTCAGAAGGCTATCATCAATAAATCAACAAACAGCAAGTGCTGGCAAGGATAACAAGGGAATTCTCATGCAGTGTTGGTGGGATTGCAAATTATTGTAGCCACTATGGAAAACAGTATGGAGTTTCCTCAAAAAATTAAAAATAGAACTACCTTATGACCAAGCAATATTTCTGGATATTTATCTGAAGAAATACAAAACAGTAATCAAAAAGATATATGCATAACTATGTTCACTGCAGCTCTATTTATTAGGTTGGTGCAAAAGTGATTGCGGTTTTTGCAATTATTTTAACCTTTTAAACTGCAATGACTTTTGCACCAACCTAATAACAATAGCTAAGATATGGAAGCAACCTAAGTGCCCATAAATAGACAACTGGATAAAGTAGTGCTTCAAATAAACAATGAAATATTACTCTACCATAAAAAAGAATGAAATCTTACCATTTGCAACCACATGGATGGATCTAGGAGTATATTATGCTAAGTGAAATAAATCAGACAGAGACAGACAAATACCATATGATCACACTTTTATGTGGAGTCTAAAGAACAAAATAAATGAATGAAACAGAAACAGACTTACAGACACAGAGAACAAACTGATGGTAGCCAGAAGGGAGAGGGCTTGGAGGCTGGGTGAAAAGGTAAAAGGATTGAGAAATACAAATTGGTAGTTACAAAATAGTCACAGGAATGTAAAGTACAACATAGTCAATAATATCGTAATCACTATGTAGCGTGCCAGGAGGGTACTAGATTAATCATAGGGATCACTTAGTAAGTTATATAAATGTCTAACCACTATGCTGTTCACCTGAAATTAATATAAAATAATATTAAATGTCAACTGTAATTGGAAAATAAAAATAATTAAAAAAAAAAAAATGAAAGGAGGCCGGCCCGGTGACTCAGGCGGTTGGAGCTCCATGCTCCTAACTCCGAAGGTTGCGGTTCGATTCCCACATAGGCCAGTGGGCTCTCAACCACAAGGTTGCCAGTTCAACTCCTCGAGTCCTGCAAGGGATGGTGGGCTCTGCCCCCTGCAACTAGGGTTGGGCAGGGCACCTTGAGCTGAGCTGCCTCCCGGATGGCTCAGTTGGTTGGAGCACGTTCTCTCAGCCGCAAGGTTGCCAGTTCGACTCCCACAAGGGATGGTGGGCTGTGTCCCCTGCAACTAGCGACGGCAGCTGGCCCTGAAGCTGAGCTGTGCCCTCCACAACTGAGATTGAAAGGACAACAACTTGACTTGGAAAAAAAGGCCTGGAAGTACACACTGTTCCCCAATAAAGTCCTGTTCCCCTTCCCCAATAAGATCTTTTAAAAAAATAAAAGTAAAAATAAATAAAAGAAAGGAAACATTAAATTGAAAGCAATTTCTACAAAAGTGAAAAAGTAAAAAGTCTTTGTATTTTTACTTTCGTAATGAAAATGTGTTAAACATATTTTATAACTACTTTATCACATGCACTCATAGGAAACTATAGAGTATCAGCATCAGTATTAACAAAAGGAAAAGTAAATAGGTATAGACAAAAATGATAAGATATTAGGTTCATGGATCAATAAGAAAAAAGCAGATAGCCAAATAGAAAATATGGGGGGAAATAAGGGCAATTCACCAAAAATGAAACACAAATGACAGTAAACATGAAAAGTTGCTCAACCTCAGTAGTAATCAGAAAAATGCAAAGTAAAACAAGATTGTATTTTTAACCATCAGACTGGCAGAAATTAAAAAGATTTATAATATCCAGAGCTGACAGTGATAAATGAAAATAAGCACTTTCATATACTGTTTGTGGGAATATAAATTGATAAACCTGTTTTGAAGAGCATTTGGCAGTATCTCAAAATTCCAATTTGCAATTTTAGCCAACTAAGACTCTCTTCTACAGAAATACTTTCACATGAGAACAAAGAAGTATTGCAGGGTATTATTAACAGCATTGTTTATGATAGAGAAAAATTGAAACAAATTAAATATCCTCCAATACAGGAATTTTAAATTAATAATTGTACATTCATATCATGAGATTCATATCATGAGATACTATGCAGGCAATATTTGAATAATGAAGAATGAAGAATAATGAAGCTGACTTTCATTGATTGACTTGGAAAGACCTCCAAACCATTTTGTTAAATGAAAAAATTAAAAGCATATTGGAAATTTAAAATTTGAGCATAATACTATTTATATAAATTTGTGTATGTTATTGAATGAATGAATCTGTGACTTGCAAAGGCTCTTTAAGCTACTCAAGTATCTGGTACACTGATCTGTTTTGAATGAAATGCTGTATTACAAATGAAGAATATGCTGAAACAGTTAATGTGATATTCACCAAACTCAACAGTTATTACTACTTGGAAGAGAGAGGAAGAGGAGCTAACGTGTTTTATACTATGTACTTCTGTATAATTGAATCATGTATAACAAAATTGTATTACATATGTAATTTTAAAACTGCATTTGGCCTCTAATAACCATAGATTTGTTAGAGCATCACATAAAGCCTGCTTAATACTTATATGCCAAGCAGTTGAAAGTTTATAATAACTGATTACAGAGGTGTGAGCAGCGTTACATGCTGACTCTTGGGAGCAAAAAGCAGCCAAATTGTTCCTTAATAATGGCCAGCCTGTCTAATTCAATAATTTAAATTAATTAAGTCTATTCCTTTCCTTCTTACGTAGACTACTTCTCAGATCACCTGGTAGGCTATGAGGTAGAAGCCAACCCTCATACACAACTCTGACCTATCAAAGGAAAGTGAATGATGTGGTGGAAACCGTCATGACTGTAAACAGATCAAAGGAGTACAGATGACGGTGAAATGTTTCAACTCTGATCCCTCACTTTTCAAAGCACCACTGAAAGCGAAAAAATAAGATGATTCAAGGAAAATAAATAACCTCCAAGAATTAACAAAGATATCAAGAAGTGTTTATTAGTATTTACAACGCAACTGAAGCTTGACCTTGTTTTTATTGACCCTTCTACTTAATGACAAAAAGAACAGACAATATCTACCTATACTACCATACAATTTTACAATGCTGAGCAAGTAACATCTCAATTTCCACCACAGACTATGACTCTTCATTGCTTATCTTAAAAATCCTTTTGCAGAAGTAATGATCTCCCTATTAAATTGTGGCTGAATCATTTATGCTCAATAGAGGGTGCATTTAGTTCAAGCAATACATTTTCCAGCCGGGTGAACACTAACACAGACGCCCACTGTGCACAGTGAACACGTCACATGGCTGTTTTTCCAGTGAAGGATACTGAAAAACTATTTAAGAGTTCATTTTCCTCTTGATCTGTCATCTGTATACTCTCTAGACAGCTTGTCTGTCACTACTCAGTTGTTCAAGACAAAATCCATTCTCCCATACTGGACTGTAAGAATTTATAAACACAGAGATGACCCACCTGGTTACAACTGAAATGTAACAAATGTCAGCCGCTGGCTGTAACCTCACTACATCTTAATAACAAACAACAAAATCTTCCCTTCCATTTTGAGCGCATTCTTAGGGATTTATAGAAACTTCTTTTAGTGCTTTTCCGGATATCATTTGTATTGGATGTGTCTGTATTTTTGAGTCAGAAGCCTTTAGATATATGTTTCCTCTTTAAGAAAAAAAGAAGTCTTAGAATACATTCAAACTAAAATTTTTAATTAAGCTAAATTTGTCTAATGTCAGACAACTCAGCCTTTATTGACACCATGCCCTTGTGAATATATACACTTTTAATTGCATTAAGCTATTTTAGTTCCTGACCATTGTATAAAATAGGTCTTATCTATAGATGTCTGCCTTACATTCCTACACGTTCTCTGACATATGCAGCAACATTCATTCAGCAAACATATTTCCTGGTAATAACTGTTAATTGGGAAAAATTACATAAAATAAACAGCATAATAACCCCCAATACATTAGTTCAGATGTAATAACTATAAAAAGAATAATCAAATCACCCTCTGAGGTATTCAGTTGCGTTTCATATTTTACCAGAATTAAAGTAATGAAAAATGAAGTTACAATTTTACGGAGAGGAGAGTAGCTGGCAAAAATAGCTTGTCACAGTTTAATTTGAAGTTTTCTGGCTTATTAAAAATTTTCTTTTTGAGTTCTAAATTCCCTGAAGCATTGTCAGTCCAGGGGCAGAGTAGCTCGAGGGTTGATTAATTCAGCTGCTCACCAACCCCATGAAAGCCTTACGTGCTTCTTTCCTTGTTATTGCTCTGCCTCTCTGTGTTCAGCTTAGCTTTCTTTCTGGTTGCAAGATAACTGCTGCAGTTCTGGAATCCCGTCCAGACTCATTTTCAAAGGAAGAATAGGAATTGTGCCCTAAGCATTCCCAGAAGCCCCTCAGCTGACTTCCCCTTATATCACATTGTCCAATGCCCATTCCTAAATCAATCACGGGCAAAGAGAGTAGGATTATCACCAATGGTTTTGTGAACATGATTATATGAATTACCCAACACAATCCGAGTTCTGCTCAAAAAGAAGTAGTTTGGTGAATGTTTATTGGGTAGACATTAAACAGCATCTGCTAGTCTTTGGATTTACTGCTTGTTATATATTAATACATGTCCACCTCTCCATGAAAATATATGCTCACTGAAAATGGGTACTAGTTTATATGCACATTTGTATCTGCAGTTCATATTCATTTATATATTCAGTTATATATTCATAAATATTTTTCAGTTAATGAATGGGTGAATGAATGAATATAAGAACAAATACTTAATCCACAGGAATAGAAAAGAGTTTACAGTGAAGTTAACAAAGCTTAATTTTTAGGGTCCCTTGTAAGAACCTAAGAAGCGATATAGAAATGTGTTTAATCATCTAGTGTTATAAAATTTGCAAAAGTACCTGCAGTTGGTTAAATTTGCTGACGCCACTCTGACTGACTAACCTCCATGACATTTCTCCTGTGTTGGAGTGACCATGAACATTCTGGGAATTCAGTTATCAGAAAGTTGAGTTGGGAATACATTTAATTTTATTTCAGTGGGATATATTTATGTGTCGCTCAGTCATTTCCATGTATAGTGATGTTATTACTAGACACCTGGTATAGGAATGGTTTCCTTCACTCACCACGCTGAATCACTGCCACAACACTAATGCCCAGGGCTAGAGACATTATCATAACTGAAGAGGCCTTACAGTACCCACCCCTGAAAAAATGTTAGTAGCAAAGGAGGAACAAGGATGGAAAAGGAGGGAGCCAGAAACTGGTCTGTTCAAATTTTTTTCAATCATTAGAAACGTAAAATTACAAGGAGAGGATTCAGTTCTTGTCACATTTCAATCAAAACAGATCTGTCTCATCAAAAATATAGCTGCTAATGCAATGTACAATTTTTAAGGCACCATTCCTTTATTTTTTTCACTGTTAATGGGTATTGCATGAAACACAATTTATCAAAACTCCTGTGTCTGTAGGGCACAAATTCGTAATAGTACTGCAAACAGCAAGTTTGCCTATAACAACTCATATATTAAAGAAACTTGATAGATTTTCCCAAATTTAGCGACCATAAAAATTTACATGACATCACCCATAAAAAATTATGAAGCTGAAATAAATTTTTCTAAACTAAATATTAATAAAACAAAATTTTGACCAACCATGCTAGAGGAAAAATGGAATATCCTTTGTATTCTCTTTCTTTTAATTAAATTTATTGGGGTGACAATGATTAGTATAATTACATAGGTTCCTAGTGTACAATTCTATAATATATCATCTGTATATCACATTGTATGCTTACCACCCAGAGTCAGTTCTCCTTCTGTCACCATATATTTGATCACCTTTACCCTCTTCTATTATGCCCCTCCCCCCTTACCCTCTGCTAACCACTAAACTATTGTCTGTGTCTATGAGTTTTTGTTTCTTTGTTAGTCATGTTCCTTTGTTGCTTTCAGTTGTATATCCCACATATGAGTGAAGTCATATGGTTCTCAACTATTTCTGTCTGGCTTATTTCACTTAGCATAATAATCTCAAGATCCATTCATGTTGGTACAAATGTCAGTATTTCATCTTTTCTTATGGCAAAGTAGTATTCCATTGTGTATATATACATCTTCTTTATCCAGTCATCTATTAAAGGACACTTTGGTTGTTTCCATATGTTGGCCACAGTAAATAAAGCTGCAATGAACATTGGAGCACATATGACATCTGACAATTAAGATCGTGAACTAGTTGCAACAATGTTGCTAACTTTTTTGGATATCAGAGGGATTATTCATTATGAATTTGTACCAACTGGACAAACAGTTAACCAAGTTTACTATTTAGAAGTGCTGAAAAGGCTGCATGAAAAAGACTACCTGAACTTGTCACCAACAATTCATGGCTCTTGCATCACAACAATGCACCAGCTCACATGGCACTGTCTGTGAGGGAGTTTTTAGCCAGTAAACAAATAATTATATGGGAATACCCTCCCTACTCACCTGATCTGGCCCCTGATGACTTTTTTCTTTATCCCAAGATAAAGGAAATATTGAAAGGGAGACACTTTGATTACATTCAGGACATCAGGGATAATACGACAACAGCTCTGATGGTCATTTTAGAAAAAGAGTTCCAAAATGCTTTGAAGGGTAGATTAGGTGCTGGTGTCAGTGCATAGCTTCCCAAGGGGAGTACTTCAAAGGTGACTGTAGTGATATTTAGCAATGAGGTATGTAGCACTTTTTTCTAGGATGAGTTCACCAACTTAATTGTCCGACTTCATATATCTTTATGGAAAAGTGTTTTCAGATTTCTGGGTAGATACCCAGGAAACGGATTGCTGAGTCATAGGGTAATCTATTTTTAATTTTTTGAGGAACCTCCACACTGCCTTCCATAGTGGCTGCACCAGTCTGCATTCCCACCAACAATGTATGAGTGTTCCTTTTTCTCCAAAGCCTCTCCAACTCTTGTTAGTTTTGTCTTGTTGATGATAGCCATTCTGACTGGTGTGAGGTGATATCTCATTGTGTTTTTATTTGCATTTCCCTAAAGCTAGTGAAGTTGAGCATTTTTTCATATAGCTGTTGGCCCTTTGTAAAACTGTTGTCAAATGAAGAAGTGAGCAAAGTTATGCTACTAAAAGCATAGCCAATGGGTATGCAGTTCCAAAGCGGCAGCAGCTTAAAATAAGAATAGCAGCTAATTCCTAAGAAGCTTTCTAAGGAGCTGCATGTGTTTACTTCTTTAAACGAATTTTCAACAACTCAGTTAAGAAGTTACCATATCAGCAGGAGGACTAGGTTATACAGCAGTAGCATATAACTGCCCAAACTTCAAGTGGCTTATAAAACAAAGGTTTATTTCTTGCTCACTCTTCATATCCTATAGCTAGAAATTGTGCTCTGCTTGGTTGTCACTTAGACAGTGTGACAAAGCCTCCACTGTCTGGAATATCTCCAGTCACTGTAACAAGGAGAAAGGAAATGACAAACAGCACATTGACTCTCAAAAGTTTTGACTGCAAGTGACACCCATCATTTCTACTTACATTTTGTTGACAAAAACAAGTCACATGGCCTGCCTAATTTCAAAGACATGGGGGAAAAAATATATCTCCATTTACTTAGAAGGAGAACAGATATTTGTATACAACCAATGATTATTACAGGTACTAAAATCACTAGTTAACATATAGGAAAGCCAAAGCATCCACAAAATTAAATAAGTAGCCCAAGACTGTACAAATAATAAAATGCAAGGCCAAGATTTAAATCCAGGCACCAGAGTCCATAGTTTAACCACTATGCAGCTACCTCCTTTGATGTAAATTCTTTAGCAAGTCTCTAAACCCTGGAAGAGCCAATGGCATTCCCACCAGCATTGTGTTCTAGCTGAGAAACTATGATGAATAACACAAGCAAGATGCACACATTTTCTAGTGTAATGAGCAATATAGCTTAAGCTCTCAATCATTCTAATCATTCTATAAACATTTCCAAAGCACATTTAGAAGTTACAAATGAATATAGCTATTTATTTATGATGTGTCGTCACATCAGTTTCATGAATAAGTTCCCTACAACTGAGTGGAGGAAGGAATTATCTGGAGATTAAAGGGCCACCTAGTGGATATCTAACAACTATAAATACTCATTGCCAATGATCAATAGCCTTCTCTTCCTCTCTCCTTTCCTCACTCCCTCCCTCCCTCTTTCTCTTCCGCCCTCTCTCCCTCTCCTCCCTCCCTCCCTCTCTACTTCCATTCTTCCCTCTCTCCCTCCCTCCTGTCTTTCCTTTTTTCCTTCTTCCCATACTTCTTACCACCTTCTCTTTTGTAAAACTTTATTTCATTCTTGGTAGATGGCAGGTATAAGGAATTGGAGATAAAAACAGGAATAAGATGTATCCTCTGTCCCCAAAGAACTCACAATCACAGCCATAAATGAAATGTACAAATGCACTGCAAGATTCAATGAGATGTACTGAAAGTCTTCCGAAATTCAAACTCTACACATATACCTGATTTTATAGGAGCAGGACCAGACTATAATTTGCCAAGATATGGTTATTACAGCTCTCAGCCTGTGGATTTATTAGCATCCTCTCTAATGCATAAGACCTTTGGTTTCACTCATGATGTGTTTACCGCTGACATGCACTATGTTTCCTGACTTTTGTACCCACATTTGTTTATACTGACACATGTTGCTGTAGCTTTATGCCTAGATAAAATTTCAAGTGTTTTCAGTGAAATCACTCAGAATTATAGCAAAAGGAAGCATTTATAACCATCAGGACACGCTGGATCTTGGATTCTGTGTTCTTCAGCATCTGTTAGTAAATATCTTCCTACCGTCACTGGCTTTAGGCTACGCATTGTTTACCTGTGGCACAGCAGAAAACATCTCCCATATTTTGTGGGAAAAATTCTATCTGGCTCTCAGGATTCTGAGAGTTGTTTACAGCCATCAAGCAGAAAGTCTTACTTGTACTTCACCTGCAGTGATTTGTGTGTTAGGTTTTTGTCTCTTACAGTGCATGAAGAGGACAAATGAAAGTCCTTTCCCCTGCAATATCTCTCCTGCTCATAAAAGTTACTTTTCTGAACTTTAATTACTAGCATGATATTCTGCCTCCATTCTTAATGTCACAGGTCTTATTGTGCTTTCTTTTCCAATTAAATAATTTTCAAGTGCTTTATATATTTTAGTCTGCCATAGATCCTTCATTGTAAAGAACAAAGATAACATCCATGCTCTGTTACAACTGGCTAGTGTCTTATCTCAGGCTGCATCTTCAGTTTTCTGTATAGAGATATAGGTGGTTGTATATTTGTTAAAATATTGGTGGATACAGTATCTGTAATGGTGTTTTTTTAAAAAAAATGCTAGCATTTTGCAAAAAGTTCAAACTGTAAGCAGATATTTTGTTTCATTTTAAGTTGTCAGAGATTGTAATATAATGAAATATAATAAGCATATTCTCTATTTCAAAATGACTGAGGAATTGTGAAAAGGGATTCTGCTTTAAGTTATTTTGTACTGTGTTTTCCTTTCTGGGCATGAGTAACACCTTTTCCACATTGTTTCTTTCACAACAGATGCTGCATAATTTTCTTGAAACCATCAACGTTTTTAGTGTTATAGAAAGTCTGGGAAAACAAAGCAAACAAAAAAGAGCTATTTATGTAGCAGTGCTGCATAATAAGCAGCCTCCCCCAAATCTCGGTGGCTTACTACTAGCTTTCATTTCTTACTCACAAGTCTATAAGTCAGCTGGGGCAGCTCTCCTTAAAACATCGGTTAGGTTCAGGTTTGTCTAACATTTCTCATTCTGGGATCCAGGCTGAAGGAGCTCTCTGGAGCGTGCCTTCTCATGGTGTAGCACAAGAGTGTCAGAGTGATGGCCAAACAATGCAAGTATATGGATGGATGTGGCATGTTACCTCACTCACATTACATTGGCCAAGCAGGGCTTTTGCCAAGCTCAGAGTCAGTGAGACAGGGAAGCATGCTTCACTCACAGCGATCAACAGCCAGGGCAGGGAGGACAGGGAAACCGGTGACCAAATAATACAATCTACCAAAAGTATCAATTTGGACTCTGTCTTCCCCATATGGAATATGATAATTGCCAATAGAAATATCAAATCATTCAATGGACTTCAAGAAAAACTACCTTTATTTCTTGGAGTATACTTCTTCTGTTCTTTGATATATCGTTGTTGGTTTTTTTCCACTTCTATTTATCTTTCATGCTGTTAATTTGGGTCAGAGATATTATATGCTTCTATTAATACCATAATTCATTGGAATTGATATAAAACTACCTACTAATATGGTTCTTTTCTAAATGATGTTATCAACATTTTTTCAAGTAACATGTGCTTCTATCCACTTCTCTTCTAAATTAGATTATAACTTTTTAAAAATCTAACTTAAGCTGTGACCCATTTCTAAATATAAGAAAGAAATAGTTCATTAAAAGAGTAAAGCTCCTTTTATCTGTAATAGAGCCATACCCTCTATCCCAAATGAAGATTTCCATATATCTTCTGTGTACTTAAATTTGTTATTACTCATTGAATAAACCAAAATATAGATTATACCAATGTTTTAAATGCTTAATATAGTTTTACCTGTATTTCTTCAAAGTTCTCTTTCCCTGTGAAACTTGACATGTCTTATATAATTTCTATAACATTTTAAAACTTGAAATAATCAAAAGATTTAAAAATCTCTGGTATAGTTTTACACTCATAACAACAGATATCATGTGAAGTAAATGTATCTTACCAAATAGTACCATCTGTAGGTAATGGGGACTTAGGAAATCATATGAAAGTTCACAGAATAAAAAGTAAACTTTCATGTTTGTATTAGAGATTGGCCAACGGGTTTGTATCCATCCAAACATCTGTGATGTTCAGTGACTCACAAGTCCCAGGAAATATCGCTCAGCTCACAATTTGTCCTTCCAATGTCATAGTTAAGATATACGTTCAATCCCATTAAATCAATGATGGGCTGAAAAATGTGTTTGATTTTGGCTAGCTATAAAAGAATCCACTTTCTTCTGGAGGCTAGTTTTTGTTTGTTTGTTTTTGCTATTGTTTTTGTTTTCTGCATGCCAGCTTTGAGAGATGTGGTCTACAAGGGAGGTGAGCACAGTTTCCACAGCTGCAACTCCAGCAAATGTGCAGCCTCCTGGGCTCCTCCTGGCAGCTCACTCTGGGCTGCACCTGAGCAGCTGGAAACTCAGATCCTAGTCCCAGGAGCTGACTGAGCTGGTCTTCATATTGCTCTTTGGCTTATAACAACTTTATTGATATATACTTTATATACCACAAAGCTCATTCATTTAAGGTGTATAATTCAATGCTTTTTCATACATTTATAGAGTTGTGCAACTATCACCATAATCTAATTTTAGAACATTTTCACCATTTCCAAAAGAACCCCTCCCCCACCCACCCATTAGCCCCTTCTCACTGTTCTGCAGCCTTAAACAATCACAAATCTACTTTCGATCTCTATATATTTGCCAGTTCTGGGCATTTTATACAAACAGAATAATGCAATATGTGATCTTTTGTGGATGGCTTCTTTTATTAAGCATAATGTTTTCAAAGTTCATCTATGTTATAGCATGTATCAATACTTCATTCCTTTTTATTGCCGAGTGATATTCTGTTTAATAAATATACCACATTTTGTTTATCCATTGATCAGTAATGGACATTCAAGTTGTTTTCACTTTTTGGCTCTTACGGATAATGTTGCTATAAACTTTTGTGTACAAATGTTTGTGTGGACATATGTTTTCATTTCACTTGAATATACACCATAGTCTTTCCTTTGATCTGAGTTTATTTTAGTAACAAGGGTATTAAGAAGAGGCTTCCATAGTGGACATGTCCCTAGGATTTTAATAGACTCACTTTTTAATTTCCAAAGTTAGAGAATTTATACCTTAAAACATGGAATCCACTGTCAGTACCTTTTCTATTGCCTATGACTTTTTAATTTTCCTACAATCTGTGGTTAAAACATATTATTTTCATATGTCTTTCCTCTTCTTTTTCTTAATGGTTATGCAAAGTTTTTCTGATTGAATCTAATTAACTCCCTCATTTCTTGCCTAAGTCTTTTTCAATGATAGCTTATTAAGATGTACTCTGGCTAATGTAGTAAACCTTTTGCAAATAATCTGTATTGGATCAAATTTTTTAAAGAAGATGTTTGGAGGACATTTCAAAAACAAGGTTTTTCTGACTCGTGCCTTTTTTATGGTAGAGTTGCCAGAAATGCCATATATCTTAAAAAGGCCATTCTAGTCCTAAACCAATTGACCCTTCAGTGCTGAATACTCAGCTAGCTCAGGCGTTCTGCTGGACCTCACTGCCATTTTCTGAATAATTTATGTGATTTACAGTGCCTTGTAGAAAGTACTGAAGCATCTCTGTGTGTGACTTGTTTGCTTTTGATTTATAGTGACATCTTTTCATAGTCGTGGAAAGTTGCTGAAAAACTTTTCTGAAACATTATGCTTTCCACTCATACTCAGATGACTGTGGCTCAGTTTTCAATGACCTCAATTTTCTTCCCTGTTGTTTTTCAAATTAAAAAGTACATGGGGGCAGTCTCTTCACAAAGTCCCACATTAAATACCATTACCCAGTAGACATTATTCTGTGTGCACTCTGCCATTACCAATGGTTAGCTGACCTTTAGAAATAAGGAAAGCATTATGAGCATCTATTGAGATATTAAAAGCTGTACTATTATTAACGTGTCTTAGGATCAGCTGGAATGTTTACGCTGCAGCTATGATGTTGACTCAGAGAGTGACATGTGTGGTTGGTAAGTGGCCCTTGTCAAAGCTTCATGATGGCCTGATAATAATAAAGAAGATAAATGAGGAAAATACTGTCTGATTCAGTGAGACAGGCATTTTGTAAAGAAGACTGAGCACATGGGAAGCATTCTGCCCTACATAGAACATAAAGAGATGCAGAGGCCCTGCCAGTGTGGGTGCCTTATCATTTAAATTAGGCAGCCCGGGGGAAATGCTGAAAAGCATCAACCAAATAGGGAGAGGCATATAAATTGTTGGCAGAGAAATTCAGATGTGTAGATCAGCAGCACCAGTATATGTTTAAATAAAGCCATTTTTTTAATAGAAAGCTGGAATAAATAAAACAAATCATGTCTAGTTTTCTTCTGAGGAAAAATTGTTTCTACTAGTTGAAGAACGTAATTAGGATGATTTCATGGATGCAATTATAAGCCAAAGTGATTGCATAAAAGACACATGAACTTTGTGTGCTTCACCATTGAACAGGGATTTTGTATGGGAGGAGAAATAATGTTGATAAGCGTGTATATGCTGATTTAAGACCATTGTTTTCTGGAATCTGTGTCTCAAAGCAACTGTTCAGGTAAATTGAAAAAGCAAAATGAAGTAATATTTGCAAAACATCTATCAAATGTCCAGTATGTACTCAGTATGTGTTAGTTTCATCATCATCATCACCACCATTACCATAATCATAACTATCACGGTTATAGTTGTGCTCAGTCAAGAAGACACTGATTTGCATGACATGACGGTCTTCATCAAAGCAGCATAAAGAACTCTTTTGTACTCAGCATATTATCTCCATACTTGTACCTTGTTTTAGCTATTTAATTTGCAAATGGTCCACAATTAGCTTTCATTATTTTATGTTGAGCACTAAAACCGTTATCAAAAAATCTAATTTATAGTCCTACTCTACTTCTCACTATTATGTGACCTAGAGTAAGTCTTATTCCCTCTAGGCCACAGTTACAATAGATGATATCTATGAGTCCTTTTCATATGTAATATTCTCTAGGGTAGCTCAAGGGGCAAAATTTCAGGAAAAGTATTGTAATATATTGCATTCAGTTTTAATCTGTCCTTGGAAGTCACCTCACTTCTGCCCCCAGCCAGCTCCACATCTTGTTTAGGGGTGTCGTTTCACTGAGTAATACTGCAGGCTGCAGAAACTTCTATTACACAATATCAGTGCTTTGGATATTAAATATTTACTAGGGATAAAAACCTGCCTTAACTTTCTTGGAACCCAAGATTAAACTTTTAAAAACTATTCTATATCAGAGAGATACCTGTTGTCTTCAAGCTATGCTTTACTATTTGTAGTGCCTTTGACCTTCAAGTGAATTCTATACCAAATGAAGTCAAACTTTTTCAACTGTTTATCCCTGGGCAGTACCATCTGATATGAATAGTATTCCATCAAAATGTGTTTTTTTCCTGCGGAAGTCTTGCTGTAATACATCATCAGAATGACAGCCAGTGTATTGTACACTACAATAAAACATCCCCAGAGCAAAGGTACATGTGATGATAAATTATGCTAATATATTCTTGTCATCATGTTATCAGCACTCTGAGAGTGACTTAGTGAGGTACATCATCAGGGAAAGATTATCTGATTTCATATTACTCAAAGAATGACACCATCATGGAAAACCACAAGCAGATTCTGTTGATGAATAGGGTTGGTGATATTCTAGTGCCAGAAGTCATGTATAGTGGTATATTAAAATGTCCTTTAAAACTGAAAACAAGTTAAAGAAAGATGAGTCCATGATGTGAGGTTGTAAAAGCACTGTCAATGTTAATACTATTACTGTAGACGGAGTGCATAGTTAAGTATAAATCAGAAGTTGCCTTTGTCCTTTATTCAAACATCTGACAGAGATTTAGTTCTACTTAATTATCTTTAAGAAACGCGAGAACTTCTTATAAGGAACTGTCTGTTGTATGACCACTGGTTACCGTTTATAGCTACAGTCTAAGGTGACACTTTGTAATGATATATTCTGCCCCAAGTCACGGAACCAACCAGACATATCACAAAAGTGTAGTTGAGTGACAACTAATATAATCAAGATACATGTTAATAACTTTTGTCACAACATCTTCTTTTTCACAGAACTTCGCACACATTAGGCACTCAAAAGAAACTTGCTCAATTGAATTAATGGTTGTCTTATAACTTTTTCTATTCAAACCCACAAAATAATGTCTGATACCAAACTGTTAAAAGCCAGACACCATGGATTGCAAATAGAAAAAAAAACATCATTTTCCCTGGCACTGCTTATTCTGTCATGATCTTCAAAGTTGGTGCTTCTTCCTCAAAGCTTTCTAGCTAAGGTCTCTGATCCATTCATAGTCAGAGGGGCGATGGGGAGAGGAACAAGTTCCCAGCAGGATAGCTTTCACTTGATTGGTACTCTTGATCTGGCATTGATGATCTGAGCTTGCTGAGTGATTAAAACTGACTTTTTGTCTCATAGAACACTTTCATAGGTTCTTGGGGGACCCCTTCCCAATCATTACACATCACTGTACTAAAGATTTCCTGGCAAAGTCTGTGCCTTTCAGAACTTATGATCATTTTTTTTACTCTCTACTTTCCTGGCTGTTTACCTCTCTTTAGGCTTCTTACGCTTTTGAACAAAATCCCTGGAAAAAACATAAGCTGGCCTCACCCTACAAGGCCTATATCTGATACACAGAGAATACTCGTATACCCCTCTGCCTATTGTCAGTGAAAGCTCACTGAATACTCATGTAATAATAAATACAATAACTAAGTTTTACTGAGTGCATACTATGTATGGTCCAGGCATTGTTACATGTATTAACTTATCAAACTTTCCCAAAAAAAGAAGAGTGGTGTTATTATCCTCATTTTACAGAGGAAGAAACTGAAACATGGAGAGATTGATTTACCCAGTGATGAGAGAGACCCAAACAATGAGAGACAGCCAAGACTCAAGCCTTGGTGTTTATAGCTTTACTCTGCCTGTTCTTAGCTATGACACTATATTATAGGTTTAGTATTAGCACTAAACACTACATCCCGGTTTCGAAATACAGGCTAGTAGTCTCTCATTAGAACAGGTACCAACCAACCAATGTCGCACCTTTTCCTTTTTCATTAAATTCATCAGGTGACATTGGTTAGTAAAATTATGTAAGTTTCAAGTATACAATTCTATAATACATCATCTATATATTGCATTGTGTGTTCACCACCCAAAGTCAAATCTCCTTCCATCACCATATATTTGAGCCCCTTTACCCTTTTCTACCGTCCCCCTCACCCCTTACCCTCTGGTAACCACTAAACTGTTGTCTGTGTCTCTGTTTGTCTTGTTCATTTGTTGGTGTCAGTTTTATATCCCACATATGAAAGAAATCATATGGTTCTCGACTTTTTCTGTCCGACTTATTTTGCTTAGCATGATAATCACAGGATTTATAAATGTTGTCACAAATGGCAGTATTCATTTTTTCTTATGGCCGAGTAATATTCCGTTGTATATATGTACCACAGCTTCTTTATCCAATCTTCTATCGAAGGATACTTTGGTTGTGTCCATGTCTTGGCCACTGTGAATAATGCTGCAATGAACATAGGGGTACATGTATCTTTACAAGTAAATGTTTTCAGGATTTTGGGGTAGATACCCAGAAAAAGGATTGCTGGATTGTATGGTAATTCTCTTCTTAATTTTTTGAGGACCTCCATACTGCTTTCCATAGTGGCTGAACCAATTTACATTCTTACCAGCAGTGTGTGAGGGTTCTTTTTTCCCCACAACCTCTCCAACACTTGTTACTAGTTGTCTTATTGATGATAGCCATTCTAACAGGTGTGTAATGATACCTCATTGGGGTTTTGATTTGCATTTTCCTAATAGCTAGTGAAGGGGAGCATCTTTTCATGTCTGTTGGCCATTTGTGTGTCTTCTTGGGAGAAGTGTCTGTTCAAGTCCTCTGCCTATTTTTTTAATTGGATTGTTTGATTTTGTTCTTGTTGTTGAGTTCTATTTCTTTATATATTTTGGATATTAGCCCCTTATCAGAGGCATTGATTACTAATCCCTACCTTCAAGCTTTTCCAGCCCTGAATTCAATGCAAGTGTCTTGTATTCCCCCAAACTCCAATAGCAAACAAAACCTTTCGTTTTCCTATCAAGGTCCCTCACTGTCGCATCCAGTGCAACACGGGCAGTGAGAG
This sequence comes from Rhinolophus sinicus, assembly GCF_057876585.1. Lineage (NCBI taxonomy): Eukaryota > Metazoa > Chordata > Mammalia > Chiroptera > Rhinolophidae > Rhinolophus > Rhinolophus sinicus. The sequence continues at coordinate 82,090,077 of NC_142517.1, read as the reverse complement.
AACAAGGGGCGGCAAAGGGTTAAGAAAGAAACAGAAGTCAAGAGATTTATGCCCTAGGGGCCAAGGATCTCACAGCCTCAAAGAACTGAGAGCCCTGAATCGGGCCATCTTGTGGCTTTTATTGATGCACACACAAGGGAGTAACATTGTTTTCTCCACGGTCTGTGAATTTCATACATTATACTAGGAAACTGATTCAAATCAATCACCCTTGCATGCAAGCAGCCGGAACCTGAAAGTCCCAGAATGTATGTACCTCCCCAAGGGACAAAACCTTTATGTTGAAGCTTATTGATAATAATGGAAGGAGAATTGATCTTATCACATCATTGAATCTCTTCCCAAGCAGGTTGTGGGAAGGAATATAGCCACAGAGGCAGAAGCTCTCCTTAGCCGGGGCAAAGTGGGGGTCTGTGCCCACCTCTATCAACCCCGTGAGTTCTCCTGATGGCCCCTATGTGACTGTGTCTGGCTTAGGTTGTTCCTTCCTTGAGGAATCTTACCCGTCATTGACTAACCAGCCATCCTTTGGGGCCAAACAGGGAGACATAAGGTGTAAGCACAAAGGTGAAGCAAAGTCCCTGAAAGGATCAGTCTCGCAGACTCTTGTTTCTTTAGGGGTAGGCACGAGGGGACAGACGGGTAGGCTGCTGCGTGACAACACCTCACTAGACTAGTCATGAGGGGTGCCACAACTACATTCTCCGAAAATGATTATTTCCATCCCAAACTCTTCTGCCTCTGTGATTTGGGTACTGAGCAACTGGTCGCAAAACCTGTGCTTTTGTTTCTTTGTTTGTAAATCTCCATTTCAAGCCTTGGAATAATGTAGGACAGATTTGTAAGGTAGGATATGTACTATGTATTATTTTTTTATCCTTGGCATTTTTGCGCCTCAGCTAAAAATTAAAACAGGAGGAGCTCTACTTTAATATCCTTTTACAAAAATAAAGTCTATTTTTTGTCATCAAAAAGACAATGATACGAGATTGTATGACTTCTAAGAATGAGTGGCTAAGTCTCTTCATCAGTAGTAAAAGCCTTAAAAGATAAATGTGTTCCAGACCTCAAGAAATGTTTCAGGGTCATGAAAGGAGTTTTTGCTTCAGCTGATTTATGTGTGCAATTTCAACAGGGCAGCCTGTTCTAGAGTGCTTCCAGGGATCCACTGGTTAGATCATGATGAAGTTGGTATCAACCTGTCAGTGTGCAATTTGGCTTGGAAGTATGTTATCAGTTTCCAGAGAATCTAACATATTTGACTGATCCAATGGGACATTGGCACTCCGTGTCTCAGCAATCATGGTGTCAGGCTATCCCACACTTCGGGGTCCTGCCAGGGCTGCCAGCCATCCTCCCCAAACTGCTTCCATTTAAAACTTTCCAAGAACACGTCCAAAATTGGTTGAATGAGTGTACTCACCTCATTGGGTCTGGTCGTAGTTTTATTTGCATGTTAAATGAAGTAAATTATTTATGAAGTTTTAAGATAAAATCAAAGCATAAAAAATAGCCTATGTATATTAGTTTTATTCATCTATTTAATAACAGATACAGTCATTGTCTTAAAAAGGAAAAAATAGTAGTGACAAGCAAGCAGCATCACAACCTAATTCTTGACATAGTCTTTTTTGTTTTGTTTTGATTTTTGGTTTTTCGTTTTTTGTACAACTGTGAGTTGCTGCTTATGACATCCCTATTCCTTGTGGGAAATTTACCTGAACTTGCCTTTTGCCTCCAGAAGTTGAAAGAGGAAATTCTAATGCTTAAAAAGGTGAAAAAATAAATTTCAGTATAACCATAGAATGAAGTTAATATATAAAGCTCTTTCCATTTATAGAATATTTACAATATTCTATATTCTAAAAAAATTCATAGTACTTTATTGAATTTTGACAAAGGGAGAGCAGTATTATATAATGGAAAAACCAATGGTTTGAAGGCAGAGGCCTACACCCAAGCCTTAGATCTGGCAGTTTTGCTGGCCGTGTTGCTCTGGACAATGTTCCTGCCTTTTCTGAACTTCCTGCCTTTTCCTGCCATGTTCCTGCCTTTTCTGATTTTCATTTTCTTTGTCTCAAAATGGTGGCAACTGTTTTTAATTAACCATAAGTAAACTGAGTACACGATCTGTGCCTTACCTATCTTTATGTCCACAGGTCCTAGCCCAGTATCTGGCAAAAAATGTTTCATGATGAGTAAATAGTCTGTGAGGAATTATTATCTTCCATTTACAGGCAAGCAGAGTGAGGCTCAAGAAGTTTCAGGGACGTTGTGTTACACAGCCAGTAAAGAAAATACCATGGTAGGTTGTGAGAATGCTATAGGATCAAATTCTGGAATTCTGACATCTGTGGAGTCCAAAAATAAAACATGATAGTCATGATAGAAGAGAACATGATAGAAGAGAAGGTGTATATAGACAAGTAGGTTTCAGGGTGTTCCACTGAAGAACTAATTTACACCCCCTCACTCCCTGCATGTAGTTACAATTAACAACAAATACTATGATGCTGTCCTTCTTGGTGGTGATAAAAAATATACATATAATATGTATATTACAATTGCCCCTCTTGGTCGAGATAAAGAATATGCAACAGTTATAGCACATTGTTTCCCTTTTAGAAATGACAGAAATTGTTCTCATTAGTACTGTGTTTCCCCAAAAATAAGACTTAGCCGGACAATCAGCTCTGATGCGTCTTTTGGAGCAAAAATTCATATAAGACCTGGTCTTATTTTACTATAATATAAGATCGGGTCTTATATAATATAATGTAATATAAGATTGGGTTTTATATTAATTTTTGCTCCAAAAGATGTATTAGAGCTGATTGTCTAGCTAGGTCTTATTTTTGGGGAAACATGGTATCATCTGCACAGTGTTTAGAACAGAGACTAAAGAGGAAAAGAAATAATACTAGTTATTATTCTTAAATGAGTACAGCACTATTGTGAGAATTTTAGATGCACTCTTTAATCCACAAAACAGCCTTATAAGTTATTATCATTATCTTTACTTTGTAGATGAGAAAACTGAGGTATGAAGAAGTAAGGAAATTTGCCGAAAGACACAAAGTCCCTAAGTAGCAGAGGTAGGATTCAAATCTAGGCAGTGTGACCAGAGGGCCTGAGCTCTCCGGGAGGTTCCTCTAAACTTTACTACCTAGGATAGTAAATAAAGACATATAGGACACACAGAAGGGAAACTGATATGCAATTTCCAAATCTAACAAAGAAGTTAAAACTTAACAAGAGCACAAGACCTGGAAGTAATAATTGTGTCTCACAGAAACATGAAGGAATGTGTAGAAAACATCCAAAAATTGATTCCTTTTTGCTGCTATTTCCCTTATGCCACAATTTTCTATAACATGTTCAGGTAAGCATTTAAGTAAATATATTTTGTCTGAACTTGCGTATGCCTAGAGTAAATACTCTGAATTTTCAAGGGATCGCAGAAATATTGATTCTATGGCAACTTTCTTAGCCCAGGTTCCCTAGAAAACAGAGCTTCAGAAAAGAGTTTAAAACGATGAGGCTTTATTTGGGAGGTACAGAACTAGGGCAACTAGAATGAGAGAAAGTGAAAGTGAGGCTAGGAAGAATGTGAGGTAACACCGTGATATATTACCATGCTTGCTACTTCTTCACACGGACCATAAAAAGCCACAGCAATTAAGAGACAGGTCCACTAACCATGCAGAACTTCTCCAAATGGTTGTGCAGAGAAATCATGCTTTGAAATCATTCATAGGAAGAAGAAGGAGTTTCTGTGCAACTCCTTCCAGTCTCCTGTTTCCCACTGGCCAATGTTTGCCATATTGTTAGTTAATTCCCCAGTGATTCCAAGTTGAGTGAACTGGCACCTTCAGTGACCACACGAGATGCCAGGTCTCACATTCTTCAGCGTGGGGTATCATGTAAGTCCAGAGGTGGTAGAAGTCACAAATTCTGAGCCTACATCTGATGGGCCTGAATGAATGGACATGGACTTGGCATTCCCAAAACAAGTGCCGGTCAGCTCTCAGAGATGGCATCATGATCCAAGAGGCAGTTGAGGCTGTTAGAAGCTGACATATTCCCTAATATTTGTGTAACTTTTAGGGAATCAACTTCTTCAGCTCAGCTGAACAGAATATCAGTTGTGAAAGCCACTAAGAAAGAACTGTTTTCTTTAAGGTATGACAACCTCTAGGGTGTGGGGTGTCAAAAACCAAATTCGGCACACTGAATAAAAAGAGCAGAAAGATGCGTTTTATTACAAGGATTTCACCCTGCAAGCTGGGAAACTCAAGACTGTGCAGGAATGAGTTCCAAGTTGCTTACAGACTAAGGGATTTTTATGGGATAAATACAGATTTTATTTGGTTTTCTCAGCTGATTGATTGCCTGCCGATCTTCCTTCTTATGTAGATCAGAGTAGCTAAGTCAAGGGAACAAGAAGGTCCACACATAGCACAAACAGACATGGCATTTGGGGATTGGCTGGTGTCCTCTGCTGATTTCTGAGAAGAGCTGTAAATTCCTGTTAAGTTAGGTTAAGTTTTCTTTATGCACCTGTGTTGACCATCTCCATTTTGTCCCTGACATAAGTGACTCCATTTTAGTTTGGTTCTACAAGGGTATAGAGAGAGGAAAAAGAAAATACACACATACACACACACAATACACATATATAATATATGTATATTATATATGTATATAATTTCCTTCAATATCACAAAGCATTCAGCCCTGCGTATTATAATCCAAGTACACCAATTGATTTTCAGGAATATAATTCTGAAAAAATATGGGTTTTCAGAGACAGCATTCCACTGGTGGTAGACCAGGGCAGACCAGCCCTGCAGGGAAAAGAGGAGAAAAGGCATTAAGGAGTAGAATGTTAGGAAACCTCACACAGGTCATACCACAGGCCAAAGGCTGAGGCAGGTGCGTTGTATCAGGGTAAAGAAAAGGGTTTCGCTGTTGGTGGGCAGAGAGTAGTATCTAGAGCATCTGGCAGCAGGTAATGAGTAGTAGTCCAAAAAGCCAAACAATCTGTGCTAGACATAGTTTATGCATTTTAGGAACGAGAATTCTAGTATCACTTTAATGATAACATCTACATACTAGATAAGGGGTAGGACAAGCATCCAGGTATGAGAACTAGACAGGGATTGATCTCAAAAAAAAAAATAAGCAGGAACTATTGGACAAGGAGGACAGTCACAGGCTGATTCATTGTTGAGTCTTACAGCTTTAGGGGCTCCCTGGCTAGATAATAGTGGCCCCAGAGCCTAAGAGAGAGAGCTTAGTATGGCAGTGATGGCTTAGTATTCCTTCCTGGGGAGGTCAAAGGTCTGTGGGGACAGGAAGTCAGATTAAAGAGCCAGACAAACCATTTAACATTACTAACTTTTCTGAATTACAGTACATTGACAGTTAACTATATTCTTTCAGCAAAAATTTATTTAGCACTTACTATATCTGATATTTAATACATATTTCAGACTAGCAAAAAACATAAAAATTCTATAATTTGTTGTGGATTTGACAGTCTACTTTAACATATTTCTACTTTAACATTTTTCTCACAATCATGGTTACACCTTATATATATGTAATCTATAATATATATAATTTCTTTTGTTTAACTAAATTTAATATTACTATTTGAATTTGTCCAATGATGATTACCTACCTTCTTGACTATTACACAGTATAATTTATACTTATTTAACATTCACCTTCACTTGTAATCCCTTCCTTTTTCCTTTCTAGCCCCCACCAAGTATAATGCAATCAAGTCCTTAAATCACGGTGCTAGAAATAATGTATGGAGATACCTAGCCATTTTGCTAAGTTTATAAACTGAGTGTCAAGTTGAAAATGATGTCAGATATCTGCACTCCTAATTCAGTGTTCTAAGGTAGCCCTTCTGATAACTGGCAAGAGCATCCTGCTCTCACAGCCCGACCCTCACACTCCAATTAGACATAAAAACAGGTCTGAATCTTTTTCACTCAGCTGTACTGTCAAGGATAGTATAACTTGACTGTCATCTAAAGCTCTTTAAATCAGCCTGCCAAGAAAATATGATTGTAATACAGATTTTAGCATTCAGAAATATTCACTCCCCTTTCACTTACACCGATTTTGAGGGTCAAAGCCATGCATTTTTATCAGATATTTTATCATCTTTCAACCTTTGTGAAGATCAATGTATTAAAATAGAGGAAGAACTTTTCTCATTTAATGCTGAAGTGATTTGGTAAAAGGGAAATACTAATGAGGATTTCTATTACTTATTGAAAATTCCCATTGGACAAAATGAGAAAGTTTTATTTTTAAAAAATGGATATAATGTTTAAATTCTATAACACTTTTGAAAACTAAGCATCTGGTCAAAGTAGTTTAAGCATTTAGAAAAGGGATGAAAGTGTGGAATCTTGAATTTTCTTAGAAACATGATGCTTCCAATAGGAGTTGCAGCGTGTTTCAGCAAAAATTAAACCATGAGAACCCTGATTTATAAATACAAGCAAAGAAAGAAACTTTTAGGAGATTTTTCCATTTATTTTTAACGTAACATAGTTCGTATTATAAAACCTAATGATGAATTTTTAGCATTTTTTTTCTGTCATATAATGGTTACAGCAAGCTAAATGCTATTTACCTTATCACTATTATCCTAAGTTTTATACTTTTAGGAGGTGGCATACAAATCACTTTGGCTTTAATTCCTATGGGTCGATTGTGTCACGTTTTTTTACAGGTTTGATTGTGAACTCCATCGTTTGAGAGAGTGAACTATTAATATAGCTAGGACTTTATCTTCAGACAAACAAACAAACAAAAATCCTAAATAAAGAAACCCAGGTTTAATACAGCTGGGCTCTCATCCCCATTTTATCATCAACAGCATGAGCACTGACTGTACTAAATGTAAGATGTCTCTTTCTCCTTAAATTATGAAAGTTAACCTTTCCTTTTTAAGAGCTACTTGGGAGTGGGAGAGTGGGATCATCTTAGGGCTCAGGAAAGTGAAAGATTGACAGCACCGGCAGAAGTCAGGCAGAAAGCAGTGGGCCCGGGGGAAACATTGCTGATAGCCATGCTAATGCACTGCAATGCTGACATGAAACTACCTCTAGATTCCAGAAAGAAACTATTTGGTAAGAGCCTGTCAATAATGTAATGCCTGGCCAAATGGTTCTGGTTGTGGACTGCTAGCAAATGTCTGTGCAAGACTAATTGGAGATGACCAAGCTCATGTTTCAAATGATAAATAAGAGCATAGCCTTCCTCAAATGAAAGAAGTTTTCCTGCAAATTAGGATTTTTTTTTTTTTTAGTTACTCATTAGGTTTACTATTTCAAGTACTTTTTTACAAGTAGATATTGTTTTTCTTCCTGAATTCTCAGGGCTCTGCTTTAAGTTCAGTTTTGTTTACCGAAAGATATGAGAACAAGTTTAATGCTGGAAAAGATGTTTACTTAGAGCCATAATATGACATGCATACTGAATATATAACAACATGCACATCACAGAGAGATTTCCAGCCAGCACTGGCTTTAAAATCACCAGTGAACTAAAAAACAGTATAAAAATCAGAATGAGGATCACCAGTGAACTAAAAAACAGTATAAAAATCAGAATGAGGGTATAGATGAAAACCACCATGTCAAAAACACAATCAAATAAATTATCTCCTTTTGTGCTTAAATAGTGGGTAAAGCTGTGGTAACCCTAACTGCTGTTTTTGATGCCTTGTATTTCTTCAGCAACTTCATCTTGGCTTTATTTCTCTGGAGTATGACATTGAGCCCATGTGAAAACCTTTTCCCTGAGCAAATTTGTTGTCATGGGAGGAAAAACAAGGAAAAATTGATTCTATAGAATTTCATAAATGACAACGCTGAAAAACAACCATTTTGAGTGAATGTTCTTTCTTCTTCCCAGTACACATGTATCTACATGAGAAAGCAAAGCAAAACAACACAAAAAGTTGGACACTTGTCCTCCTTCCTCATCAGGTAAACTGCTTAAACTATAAATTTTATACGGACTGAGTCACACAAAAACCATCATGGAGTAAATGGGAAAGGTAAAAGGTAGATTGATTTTTAAACATGGCGATATTAATTTTAAATATTATAAGAAATCTTTCTAGACTAATCAGCAGGTCCGTAGAGGATTTGCTCTAATACATAAATTTAAAGTGTATGTAAATGATGCTTCTGTAGTGTATGATGGTCCTTTAGAAGAGAATTTTTCAAAGTTAGTTTTTGAATATTCCTCTCTCCACTTTGTTTACATGGTTTATTTGGACACTCCATTTAAATATGTTAAGCAGAATAAATGTCATTCCATTCTTCTCTGGAATATGGCAAATATCTAACCAGAGGAATTGAAATAGATGGCTTTAATGTATAAAAGTTTGATGTCATATGTGACTGTTAGAGAATTATTAAATCATGTTACCAAGTTCCTACACATGGCAAGATTTTTCTGCTTCTACTCTTCCCTCTATTTTTCCCCTACTCCCCATCAGCAAGCAATAATGCAGCCAAAGTGATCTAAAAAATAAAACAAAACAAAACCTCTAATTTTATCACCCCTTTGCTTAAAGCATTTCAGTGACCTTCCATTGCCACAAGAAACGGTCCAAATTCTTTACATGCCTTAGGAAGCATTTCCTGGTCTGTGAAGCCCTTCCTGACCTCTACCCTGCTCACTTTTCTAGCCTCTGTCTTTCCCCACTCCCCCATCTCACACTGTACTTCTGATTGCACTCAAGTTCTCTCAGTACCTCTAAATGTTATGCTCTCTTTCGTACTGGCTCTTCTCTTACCAGGACCAATCCCTGATCTCCTCCTCTCCTCACCTCTTTTATTCATCTAATTCCAGTCTTCCATAAGGTCCAAGCCTAGATATCATTTTCTCTTGGAAGCCTTCCCAGACTCTCCCATCTCATGGCACCTACACACTTCAGAGCATCCTTTATTATGTGTCAGTATCACCCTTTCATGACCTTATGCTACATCTGCAACATTCCTTTAATGAATATTGAGTACCTATTATGTTCAGACTCATTTCTAAGCTCTGAGAAAATTGCAAGGAACCAAGCAAACAAAGTTCCTGCCTCAGAGAACTTATATTCTGCACACAAGTGAATATTTGTTGGCGAGAACAGAGTAAAAGAAAACAGGACAGTAAGAACAATAGAAAAAGAACAGATCGAGAAGATTACAGAGTGAAATAAGAAAGAGTCAGAAGACATACAAGGTGAAAATGGAAAGGGCTCGTAGAAATCCAGGTTGATCTCTTAGAAGACCCCAACCCATGACATGATCGGCCCTCTTTTATTTAAAACTTTGCCGTTCGGTTATGATACTATTTGAAGATGATAGATAGCATTCCCTGCTTCATTCTAGCTGCAGCCAAGTACATGGGAGTCTGTCATGTTATGCCATTCAGCCTTCCAATGATGTCCCCCAGAGCCATCTGCTGTCCACAGTGAGCAAGGCTTCAGCACTCAAGTGATGCACTGAAACCTAAGCAAAATGATCTAGAGGCTATTTTCAAAGCATTGCTTTCCCCAAATTTATTCCCAGGGAAAATCTGCTATAAAACAGTGAATATGTTATGCAAGTAAAATTAGACCTTTCAACCTGCTGGGAATGATGCATGATTGCACACGCTTATTGCCGGTGAGTCTGCCAGAATTAAAAGTAATTTTATTGTTTTATTAGACATTTTGTGCACAAGGTCAAAAGAGAGGGTTAGGGTCCCTGTCATCCTTTTATACTTAAAAAGTAAAAAGACTTATTTACACCACTTTTTTATCGCATAATGCAGACCTTTAAGCCACAACAAAATCAGGGTGAAAACAAAGAAATCAAAACAAATTGTATATAATGCAACATACAAACAGAGTGACAGATGCATCCCACATCATTAAATTCTATTTTCTCCAAGCACATTTCAACTTGCTGTGACATTGTGACGTCCTGTTGCCTACCATCCTCGATGTCTAATCAAGCCTTTAGTGACACGGCTATTGCTGATGTCTCCCCCTTCACGGCCGCTGGTTTCCTCCATGGACTCTAATCAGCAGCAGTTTTAGGCAACGTGCAATTCCCTAGACACACGATGCTGTTCACCCCTCTTGACTTTGAACTGACCCTTCTCTCCAAAGGGATGTCCCAGCCTCTTTGTCTTACTAGTTAAACTCCTACTTTTCTTTTAAACTCTACCTAAAACATAACCTCAATTGTGATGCTTCTCCCCATAACCATCCAAAGAGCTGGTCCTTCTTTTTTGCCACCAAATGAATCTGGTACAGACTTCCGTTAGAGCACTTACCCTCTGTGATGTCATTATTTGTTTACGTTGATGTGTCTCCCACTGTAACGTGATCTCCCTGAGGATGAGGAGGGTGACTTTATGATTCAAGTACCAGGCATATGAGATGTGTTTAAAAAAATATTTGATTGGGGAAAAAAAGTGAATGAATGAAGGACCCTTTCTTGTTTTCCTTATGATTAACCAAGATCATAATGGTGACTAAGAAGGAACTAAAAAGCAAAATTTGAATTCCACTTATACACCATCGTTCTGAGACTGTGCTATTCACTTTACATCATTTGCTTAATTCATCTCATCCAGTCATCCCTTCAGCAAATAATTATCAAATTCCTATTATAATCATAGCACCATGCTAACTACTGGAAAGTAGATTGCAAAGAAGAATAAAAGACCTCCAAGATTTTTATTTCCTTACTGGGAAGACAGTACATCCGCATTTTAAAAAGCCAAATAGTTGTGCGTAGAGGGTATATGCTGCTAAGTGCCAAATAAGTGAGGCAGACAATGGGCGTTAGAGGCAGGCATAAGAGGAGTGATCACATTAGTCATGAGCAAAATAGGAGTTAAGGGAAGAGTTGACAAGACAGTATTCCATGTTGGAATCATGGAATGATCTTCTCAGCTAAGACCCTGAGGCTATAATTGTCCTCCATACTTTAACCAGTTTGTCCCAACATTAAAACTTATTCAAAAATACTAGCATTTTAATAATTTTCTCAGCCAAAGTCTAATTTTAAAATAGATTAATTCATATTAAACACTTTTTGGCATTTCAAGCTCCAGGTACTTCCAGGCTTTTCTCAAGTTCCTACCCACTTTGGCTGTGAGCCCCTGTACCCCATCTTTCCCATAGTAATGCTTCCTCAGACTTTCAGAAGACTGTGCCCCCTCCTCTGTTGAGTGTTTATCAGTCTGAGTAGCTGGATCCAAACAGACTGCCTGTAAGGATGTCATATCATCTTGTCTCTCCTCCTCGGGTTACACTCAAAGCTAGCCTTTCTGACAATGGGTAATTTGAGGTCACAGTTCCATTCGGAACTGATGTATCACAACACTACATGCGACAGCCACAAGAGAAGACCTGCTTCTCAGATACATTCAATCAAAGCACTGTGGATCTGTCAGGAAGAGTCTGATTTAATGTATAAAGTGCCTGTGGGCATAACAATGATGCAGAAAGCAACTGAGCTCAGCACTAACCCTTTCTGTCTATATTTCCTTAGGCAGAAGTGGAATTTGTTTCTTCTTCTGTTTTAACTTACTAGGGTATTATGTGTATTAACACATCATAGACTATGGAACCCTCCCATGAACTGCAAAATCACACAGTCCACACCCCTCAATTTTCGGAGAATCTGTAACTTGCCCATGGTCGCACAATGAATCAGCAAAAAGAGGGATTAGAAGCCAGATGTTTGGCTCTAAAGTCTCTTTGTCTATCCACATTGCATATACTCTCTCTAAAGTTAGCACCCTTGGGTTTATGAGAATCACCCCATGTATGCCCCAAATTCCTATCTACATATTTTCTCTATCCTTTTTGAATATTTGTTTTCAAACAGTCCTTGCAAATAATACTAGTATAAATATAGACATACCTCATTTTATGCAGTCTCTTTTCCTAATGACAGGATCTGAATTTTTACCCCAAATAAATAGCATCTACTTATGGATGGAAATAAATGATAGAAGTATCACTGCTTTTTATTAGTATTGTTCTCACAGGGCAACCTGATAAGAAACCAAAGTATTCACTCTTTAGTGATTCACATCAATTCGAGGCCATTCAGATAAAAATGCTTTGTAAACATTCAAATGTTATATACATGAACTGTATCATTTTACATGTTACATTAGCATTTAATGTATTAAATATCTCCATATGAATGACCCAAAATAATGAATCCTTCACTCTCTTTTTTTTTATTTATGTGGTACAGTTTTTTAAACTATTATTTCTGTACTAATTTTCATAGGTTTTTGCCATAAAAACTATAGATGATAAGCTTTAAAAAACTTCATTAAAATACACTGGGGAGGGCATAGAGGGGTAATTAGTCTTCCATAGAACTAGACTAAAAAGAAAAGAGAGACAGAGAATAACTGAAGAGAGATGATATAGGGAAGAGTGGTACTGTTCAAAGAAAATGAGAATTCTATTTTTTAACTCTTAGTGTCAGCTATCTCCTTGAGACTTTACCATACAGTATATTTGTAAAACCAAACTGAATGATAGGTTGTTTTCAAAAAATTGTCTGTATCGTCAGTGGTGTTTAAGTAGCTACACCCAGATACAATGGCAGTCCTCATAATAATGTGTGTGTCTACTTCTCACACATTACAGTAACATTGTGTCCTGCTTTATCTACCCTATTGGATAGAGTAGAAAATCTAATTTAACAGATGTCCCCCCAAATAGTGTTATTCACTTAATGATGTATCATCTATGTTCTCGATGAGATTGAGTACTGAGAAAAGACAACAATGAATTATTTTCAGGAGCAATTAAGGAGGAAGCAGGTGAAGAGGATTCTAATTCTTGAGGCTTTGAATAGCACTATAAGCTCTGTTTTATTACAGGAACAAAAACTTAGTATTCAGTGAGCTGTTTATACTTTTCTTTTCTGTTCAATAAATGTATAACATATGTTTATCCAGCTAATTGCCACTCAGATCAAGATATGCACCATTCCCAGTCCCTTGGGTAGAACACTTTTTTTGTCTCTCATATAGATTGATATTATTTATTTATTTATTTATTTATTTAACATTCAGTATTATTTTATATTAATTTCAGGTGTACACCATATTAATTAGACATTTATATAATTTAAGAAGTTATCTCACCCTAATAAATTTTTTAAATAAATAAATAAATAAATAATTAAAAAATAATAAATAAAAAATAAAGAAGTTATCCCCAGATCAGTCTAGTACCCACCTGTCACTATACATAATTATTACCATCTGTATTCCCTATGCTTTACTTTACATCCTCATGACTACTTTGTAACTACCAATTTGTACTTCTTAATCCCTTCACCTTTTCACCTTGCCCCCTGATGCCCTCCCTTCTATCACTCCAATAAATCTAGTACCCATCTGACATCATAAATAGATATTACAATATTATTGACTATATTCTTTATGCTATACCCAACATCGCATGCCTCCTATGTAACAACAAATTTGTACTTGTTAATCCCTTCCCCTTTTTCACCTACCCCAGAATCCCCTCCCATCTGGCAACCATCAAAATGTTCTCTGTATCTATGAGTTTGTTGCTGTTTCATTTGTTTATTTTGTTCTATATATTCCATAAGTAAAACCATATGACATTTTTCTTTTTCTGTCTGATTTACTAAACTCAACACAATAGTCTCCTGGTCTATCAATGTTGCAAATGGCAAGATTTCATTCTTCTTTTACATGTGAGTAATATTCCATTATATATATGTACCACCTCCTTTTTCTCCATTCATCCATTCAGAGGCACCCAGGTTGCCTTCATATCTTGGCTATTGTAAATAATGCTGCAATGAACATATGGATGCACATGTCCCTTCAAATTAGTGTTTTGAGTTTCTTCAGATAAATACCCAGAAGTGAGATTACTAGGTCCTTCTTTGTCTCTTGTTTGTCTTCTTTGTTTTAAAATCTATTTGTTGTGGTATAAGTATTGCTACTCCAGCTTTTGTTTGTTTGTTTGTCTGTTTACATTTTCATGAAACTGCTTTTTCTATCTCTTTACTTTCAATATGTGTTTTCAATCTGAAGTGAGTCTCTTGTAGGGAGCATACACATGGATAATGTTTTTTTAATCCATTCAGCCACCCTATGTCTTTTGATTAGAGCATTTAATCCATTTATATTTAACTAATTGTTGATAGAGATGTAATTATTGCCATTTTATTTATCTATTTTTTTATCTTTCTTTTTTTTTCATCTTAAATAAGTCATTCTAACATTCTTTGTAATACTGGTTTGGTGGTGATAAACTCCTTTAGCTTTTTCTTGTCTGGGAAGCTCTTTATCTATCCTTCTATTCTAAATGATAGCTTCGCTGGGTAGAGTAATCTTGGTTGTAGGTCTTCGCTTTTCATCACTTTGAATATTTATATCAATCCTTTCTGACCTGTGAGGTTTATGTTGAAAAATCAGCTGATAGTCTAATGGGAGCTCCCTTGTAGGTAATTAACTGCTTTTCTCTGGCTGCTTTTAAGATTCTTTCTTTGTCTTTAACTTTAGGCATTTTAATTATGATGTGTCTTGGTGTGGATCTGTTTGAGTTCATCTTGTTTGGGACTCTGAGCTTCCTGGGCTTGAGTGTCCATTTTTTTCTCCAAGTCAAGAGAGTTTTCCATCATTATTGCTTCAAATCGGTTTTCAATTCTTTGCTCTCTCTCTTCTCCTTCTGGTGTGATATGAATGTTGTTACACTTGATGTTGTCCCAGAGGCCTCTTAAACTGTCCTTATATTTTCAGATTCTTCTTTTCTTTTTGCTATTCTGTTTGGGTGTTTTCTGCTACCTTATCTTCTAAATCCCTAATTCTATTCTCTGCTTCATCTAATCTACTACTAATTCCCTCTAATGTAGTCTTCCTTTCAGTTATTGTAGTCTCTATTTCTGACTGTTTGTTTTTTTTTTTAATGTTGTCTGTCTCGGTTTTCATGTTTCTTAGCTCTTTGTTGAAGTTCTCCCTGAGATCATTGAGCACCCTTATAACCAGTGTTTTGAACTGCATCCTGGTAGATTGCAATGTCTACATTTTGTTCAGTTATTTTTCTGGAGCTTTGTTCTGTTCTTTTATTTGGGACATGTTTTTTTATCTCCCCATTTTGGCTGCCTCCCTGTGTTTGTTTCCTTGTATTAAGTAGGGCTGCTATGCCTCCCAGTCTTAGTAGGTGTCCTAAGGGGCCCAGTGGCACCGTCTCCCTGGTCACCAGAGCTGGGTCCTCTATTTGTGACTCTTGTGTGTGTTGTGTGTGCCCTCCTATTGTAGTTGAGCCTTGGTTGCTGTTTGCATATCAGTGAGAGGGATTGACCTTTGGTCTCATTGGTTCTGAGGACTGGCCATGACTACAGTGGAGGAGTTATTGTGCAGGGATGTACACTATGAAGCAGGATTTGCTTTAGCAGGGCTCTGGTGCCTGTCTAGTCTGCGATTTGGGTGTGTTGTCCTTGAAGGTGGCTGGGTGATGCTCTCACTGGGTCTGAAGCTGGCCACTGAGTGTGCCAGCTCTGGGGCCTTCTGGGTGAGGACCCACCACAGGCCAAGTTCAGCCACAGCCTTGCCCTGTCCAGGACCACTTGGCATAACCAAAGTGATCCATAGATGGTTGCTGCCTGCATAGTGCTTGGAGGTGCCTTGAGAGACCAAGCTGAAAACTGAGGTCAGCTGTCACTAGTGCTGGGCTTAGGGCTTCTCAGCCAGAAGTATGGGACACACTGCAGCCAGATGCTGAGTATTTGGGTCTGCAGTGTTAGCCAAGGCAGGCTATTTGTGTGGAAAAGCCACTGGAAGCAGCTTGGATGGGCCTGTAAATTGGGTGAGACAGGATCTCAGAATCACCTGGCTGAGGTGAATGAATGTTAGCCAGGTTGATGGAGACTCAGATATGGTGGTTTCCTGTGTCTCCATTCCAGGGAGGAGAGCTCAACAAAGAAACAATGGTTTCTGCCAGCTCCTCGGTCTGGGAAAAAGCTTCCCCTCTAGCCCTCATCCTGAAGCCAGATAATTCAGTTCCTCCCGTATGTCCCTGGCACCTTTCGAGCTACTGCCCCAGCACTGGAGCTCAGAGCAATTGAGTCCATCAGTGAGTAAGTCCATGTTTGGGCCTTTTAAGAGAAATGCCTGGGACTACAGCTGCCCTTGTCTCACTCAGGCAAAAGCTCTGCTGGTTTTCATAGCCAGAAGTTCTGGGGACTTCTCTCCCCTGCACCTAAACCCTGGATTGGGAAACCCTGGCTGGGACCCCTCACTCCTCCGGAGGGAACCTCTGCAGCCAAGATATCACTACCAATTTTTAATGGTCAGATGTGGGTGTGGGACTAGCCTGTTCTGTGTCTCTGCCCCTCCTACCAGTTTTGAGGTGGCTTCTTCTGTATGTCCTTAATTGTAGGCCTTGGATTCAGCTAGACTTCAAGCAATTCTCAGTAATAGTTTTTCTGTAGTTTAGTTGTAATTTTGATGTAGTTGTGAGTGTAGGTAAGCACAGTGTTTACCTACTCCACCATCTTGACCAGAAAATTGAGCTGTTTATACATTTAGAGAAGGAATAAAAATGTAGTATAGTTCCAGGTAGATACTGTAAGGAGTGGAGAATACCTTTCCATATTTAAGAATTTTTTTTAGGGAGTGGAAAACAAAGTGCATTAGCTATTCATGTTTATTTGAAGTCATTTTATAAAAAACATCATCTAAATAAATTTCAAAATTAAATAATTGTTTCATAATCAGAACAGGGATGTTGGGTTAAAGTTAGAGTGGGGGAGAGGCAACAGCAATGTCTACAGGAGCCAGGAGGATAATGTAAATAGGTCGAATATGTCTGAGGAAGACTTAGTGAGATAGTAAAGTGGAGTGGTGGGACTCTGGAGAGCCTACATTGTGTCTAAAGACATTAAGAGTCACCTTAAAAAAAAACAAAGTAGTCATGAATAACATAACTGCAGGCCTATTTCAGCCCAAGAGCAAACAGTTAGTAAGCTCTGGATTTATAAAATCAAGACCCTGAGACTTCAGTAAACACCCACACAAAAGTCCTTGGATGGGAAATGAAAACCTGGACCAAGAAACAACTGCTAGGAAATCTTTGTGTTATATAAAAGTATAAAAACTATTTGTTTCATCTGTTTGTGGCCTAAAACAATGCTACTTACCATAGATTTCTACAGTGCTTATCATCCTGTAAAAGCTGTTATTAAGAATAAATGACATATTTTTAAACTATGCCAAAAAAGGATCTTTTGCTTACAGCAAGAGTATCTTAATCTAGAATCTGTGAATTCCTTGATACTGATGCAAAATTGTGTGTGTGTGTGTGTGTGTGTGTGTGTGTGTCTACATGTGCATTTTTTGAAGGGAGAAGATTTGTAGCTTATCCAATGTGTCACAGCCCCACAAAGAGAAGAGAATCGCTCAGAAAAAGGCAGGGAATCCAGAAAGAATCATTATCAGGCAGATTCAGCTATAGGAAGAAATCTGGCTGCCAACATTCAACCATAGATAATGTTCTTTGAGGACAGAATTCTACCTGTGAAAGAATAAGATAAATGAGGTATGTCTTCAGGCACTGGTGAGACAATGGCAGGGATATAAGCATGGAACCAAACTCACTGGACCAAGGCACACAGATTTCCTCAAACTAGATGAGACAAGATCTAAATTACATGAACTGAGTTAGAGCTTGTCCATCAGCAGAATTGATTTGGTGCTTCTGGCTCCTGAAAGCCCTTCTTTGAGAAGATTACTCCTGAGTCTGGGCAGTGACTCCAGATGATGGGCTAAAAGTCAAGGAGATCTCAAAAAAGAGGCAAATTGTAAATACATTAAATTAAGAAAACAAATATCATTTTCTGAGTGTCTACCATGTTTTGGCAGCTAAGAAGTGCTTCATGTGTACTATCTCATTTAATCCACTTAATAAATGTTACCTAGAAGCCAAAATAAGAGAAGTTTCTCGACTACAAATCAATTTATTCCATCATAGTCCTGTCTTTCTTTCTTCAAGGAAGAACAGATATTATCCTCATATTTCAGAAAAGGATAAAACTTCACACAGTACCAAAATTGCCACAGATCAGTAAACCTCAATGAAAAAAGGGAGTACATGCCTCTCTGGGATGGGGGGTGGGGGGTGGGGGGATCTAGTTTTAAAAGTCTTATACAATCTAATATAGTTGCACGTTATATTATAATTTGTTGATTTGGAAATACAAACTAAAAAGAAATGCTCAGAGACAGACTTATTTCTCAAGATCGGTAATTTTCAAGAGAAAAAAAATTACCCCCCTCGGTGAGGGTTGTCTATATCACTAATGTGTGTGTGATCTTTCTGTGATTTGCCGTGACTTCCCAGGACACCATAGTAAATTAAGACAGAAGACCCCACAATGCTGATTCCTCCACCAATGTTCCCAAAACCAGACGACCTCGGCCACTGATAAGAAATTCTAATGTAAAGTGATCTTTCACTGAACACATTAATGCCTCTTTCGTCGACATCAATAAGTCTCCATATAAAGAGTTTTCTGAATAACCAATACTTCCCCATTAACAGTTAAAAAACACAAGGGGAAAAAAGTCAATGTCCTGGTTCTATACCTTTCTCAGATGTATTATTCATGGTGATGCCTTCTTTTGAAAAAAGCATTTGAGTTATTCTAACTCTTCCTTAGGATGACCACTGTGACCATTAATTACTGGCCTGGATGTAAAACAAGAGTGTGCTTGTCTCCTTTACTGTCTGTCATCAAGCTACCTGTTCACACAGTCTAAGTACCAACTCATATGGCCTATTTCCTTAACAATTTAATGGGAGCTGAGATGCTGTAGGCAAACATTAAAACATTTACCATTTTATGATCATTAATTCAAATATCCTCATTTGGCAGATCTGAAATATAAGATTCAGAGTTAAGACTTGGCCAAGGTCACACAGTGGATTATAAAAGAGTTTCATCTCACTTAGAGTTTTCAACTCATGAAGAAAAATATTGTTTAGTCAAAACTGTCATTAGAAATTCCTTAAATTAATCTTTAACCATGGTATATGTGTTTTCTGTACTATAATTCTTATAATCACTGACGTTTAGGTACTACAGAGATAGACTGGGGAAATAAGAAAAGCAAAGTCTGCAGGTAGATTGTTGTTTATTCAAACCTATTGCCTTTAAGATAACCATCAATCCAGGAATGAGAAAATACGAGATTTTTGCTGTGTGTTCTTGTATCTCAAAAGAATTTTCCATCTGGCTTCTGTATTAAACCTGTGTAACCTTCCTGTTTGTGTCTTCAACTGATTGTGTCCTCTGTTGAAGATTAGAGGGTTAGGTTCTAAAACTCGGATGTTAGTTAAATATACCTAGAATTCTACTCCTGGGGTTTAGGGCTTGCAGGTATACAAGGCTCCTGGTTCCCTCTTCAGCACTTTTTCTGCTACAACCTCACTGCATACATACTAGACAACAAGCCCTGAATATGACTTGAAAAACAGAAAAAAGTTTCGCAAACGACCTTTTCAGTGGCGATTTCGTTTGCTTACTTCCTGTTTCTCATTTGTTTCCTAAGTGATTAAACTTACTGCAGAAGGGAGGTATTAGTAAATGAGAAGTCTTTTGAGTTCCATTCAGTCATTTTGATTAGCATCTTTGGTAACTTTTTTTTTCTCATAAGCATATGGTAAAAAGAAGATGAAATGTTCCAACGATTGTAATTTCAAATCTAAAGTACTATTTGTTCCTTCCTGAAGCCAGAAAAAAAAAAATCTGGTAGCTTATGCTTTGATAAAAAATACCTTAGTACATGACCTCTGTCTATGAGTCAAGATTTGGGGCAAAAATAAGTAGATGAGATTCAGCCACAAAGTTGGTACATTCACTTAAAGATAAAAGAAGACTTAGGCTTCTGCGCTTCCTCTGAAGTAGGAAAGGGGATAGAAATCATGCAGTAATCTTAAGGACCTGTTCCCTTCTGTCTCATCTTGCACTTAGATATAAACTATATCCAGTATATATACTCCCATTAGAAAAAGAGTTTTGAATGCTTCCTTATCTCCAGCCCATATATGCTCAAAATTATTCTAATTTGTGCATACTGGCAGGTTCATGTTACCATGCATTTTTGTTAATTAGAATTGTATCTCCTGTATCAAAACTGTGCCAATTTTTCATACTTTGTTTTAAGATTTTTTTCTAGCTCACACTTTCCATTACAAGATGACACTGCAATAGAATTTGAAATAAAGATGTACTGTCTGTTTTGCAGCGTTGCTCATCTTAGAAAAAATATTTTGGGTTTTTTGTTTGTTTGTTTGTTTTTTAATAGTAGTATTATATATCAGTGTGCTAGGGCTACTATAACAAAATACTGCAGACTGGATGGCTCAAAAAACACAAATTTATTTTTCACAGTGCTGGAGGCTGGATATCCAAAATCAAGGTGTCAACTGGTTTGGCTTCTCCTGAGAGCTCTTTACTTGGCTTATATGTGGCCTCTTTCTTGCTGTGTTGTCACAAAGTCCTTTCTCTGTGCCTGCATACATCTGGTGTGTCTTCACTTTCTTATAAAGACACCAGTCATACTGGATTAGGACCCACCCTCAGGACCTCATTTAACTTTAATTACCTCTTTAGAAGCCCTATCTGTAAATGCAGGCACATTGGGGCATCAACATATGAATTTTAAGAGAACAAATTCAGTCCATAACAGATAGCAATACAATTAACCAAACATTCTGTAATACCCTGCCCTTGAGGGGAAAAAAATCCTAGGAAATAAAGTGACAAAGTAACCATTTATATGTGATCACAAATTACATGAAATACAAGTTTACATGTGAATCATTTATATGAGCTATCTATCATTTATAAGTGAACTCACATAAAATAACCCTTAACTCTGAGTGTTCTTGTTCTCTCATGAAGTGCAGACCACAACAGTTTTTTAAAACACTACTTTATGTTCTGTTGGATCATTTACAATGTTCCCATTTCTGAATTTTTTTAATGCTCTGGGTTAGGATTGCCAGATTTAGTAAATAAACATATAGCACACCCAGTTAAATTTCAATTACAGATAAACAATATTTTTAGTACAAATGTCTCATGCAATATTTGGAACATACACACAAAAAAAGTATATTTCTTTAGGGGACATACTTATACTAAAAAAGAAAGTATTTGCTATTTATCTGAAACTCAAATTTAACTGTGGGTTCCATATTTTATCTGGCTACTCTACTTTGGGTTCAAGAATGAATCTCCCCCTCTCTCTTCTTCCCCTGCCCACCTCTTAAACTAATGTCACCAACTCTGTAAATTTAATTTCCTGAACTTAATTTGGAAATTTTGCTGCCCCAAAACATAAAAACCCCTAGGTTTCAGGCTTTCTTCCATTATACTACCCTGATAGTACATGGTTATAGATACTCAGTGTTAAAACATTACGGTTAGTTTGGCCCAACTTTTCTTTCATGCTGAAGTATTCACATCTTTATATCAATGCCCCATAATATTACTATAGCATTAATAGAGATTATATGCTAATAATGTGGAGAGGAATCTCTAAACTTCTAAATTTCTGTATCTCTAAATCCTGGGCTCAGTCTACTCACATGTAAAATCAAGGAATTGAATTCAAGGTATTTTTCCCAAGGTTACTTCTAACAATTCTTAAATTCTACAATTCTTTAAAAAGAATCTTCCTCTAATGCTCTCATTTGCCTTGTGAAACTTAATTGTTCCTTTTCAGTTGAATCCCTTTTCTCTTCAAGTGAGTAGTTTTTAGATTATTAAATAAGTAGTGTTTAGATGTCTGAATTAATGGCTTCACCTTTAAAGATGTTGGGCCTAAATTCCTCAAGGGCCAAAGAATGCACCCTTTAGTTCCTTCCAACCCCGCTCGCCCTGACACCAGACTTTGCACACAGTGAGTGATCGGATGATATGATCCTAAAAGTGTTGATAATGTTGAGACAATCCCATTGTGCTGGGTTCTGACTGTCAAAACCATTTGCTGGGAACAGAAGCCAGCTCAGCGGTGTGATACCGATGTCTGGAAGTAACTCGTTGTTCTCTTCCGCCATCTAGTGGCATCAGGGTTCTCTCGTCCGCTCATCTGCTCAGAGCTGCAAAGATTTCAGATTGTAAATCGAATGGATGAATTGTTTTATTCTTGTCATTATAGTAAAAAGGGATTTATAGAATATTTAAAGAGATAAAATGTAATAAATGCTGATAAAAATAAGTCTAACACAATAGCCGACTATAGTACCTGAATAGTATAATTTAAATTCATGCAATTTAGTTTCTTTAATATGTTCAGGTATTAAATTGAACATTGAAGATCAAAAATAAAAACTAGTCTAAAGTGTTATAAAGAACGATTATCCTTCTCAGGTGCTCTTGTTTAATGTTAAAGTATTTTTTAACTTAAAATAAATGTAATCACAGCAGATGAAAAGGAGAGAAAGGGAAAGGAAAGTTCTGATAAACAGTGAATTGGTAAAGAATGCCTCGGTTCTGTGTTTAACCATTTGCCTTCAATTAAGTTAGAACTTATTATCATTATTATTTATACATGCAATACAATGTTTAATGAATTCTGAATGAATTTAGTTTTAATGTCCTATAATCTGGAACTTTCTTCAAATGGAATGATAGTGAGTTTAATTGTGTGAATCT
Organism: Rhinolophus sinicus; assembly: GCF_057876585.1. Taxonomy (NCBI): domain Eukaryota; kingdom Metazoa; phylum Chordata; class Mammalia; order Chiroptera; family Rhinolophidae; genus Rhinolophus; species Rhinolophus sinicus. Next base: position 82,067,314 of record NC_142517.1, on the reverse strand, counting down.
AAAGTGAAAATAAATTTCTCTAATGAATGAAATAAAATATTTCTGAAGTGTGACTTATTTCCCATTAAAGCTGTTTCCACTGATTAACTACTATAGGAAAAATATTTCTGACATTATGATATTATTCTGGTTTTCTTTTTCTATTTATTTAAAGTGCCAACACTATTATGCAGTATATAGGTCTTCCTAAGGAAAGACATTTAATTGGAATGCCATTTTGTTTTTAAATACCTTGGTGAGCCAGCTGAGAAACCTCCAATTTGTTTTCCAGGGTGGGAAAATCCCCATAAGATGGACAGCCCCAGAAGCTATTGCCTACAGAAAATTCTCCTCGGCAAGCGATGCATGGAGCTATGGCATTGTCATGTGGGAGGTCATGTCCTATGGAGAGAGACCTTACTGGGAAATGTCTAACCAAGATGTAAGTACCACCAATAGTTGAACTGCCATTTTTGTGAGCGTAAACGCATTAGCATTGAGAGGGAAATATGCCTTTGCCCTAACTCAGATTAGGCCTGATCTTCCTGAGAGTCGTTCAAGGGCCTGTGGCTGAGTTTGAAAAGCTAAGTAAGTAACCTTTCACTCTGAGTTGTATTTGGCGTCATAGGAGCCAGCTGGTGGGCTTTGCCACATGAGTTCCAGATCCACATCGTATATTTGAGGCTTTCATACACATTGCTCTAATGCAGTATAACTGCTTATGCAACAGCCTTGACCTACAAGTAACAAAGAAGAATGTTTGCCAATCATTTCTTCCTTAGGGCAATTTAATGTCCCACTGTAAAGAGCAAAGTAATTTAGACCACATATTCGTTAGTAGAAAAAGATTGAATGCTTTCAGGCAATGTATTATCAATATATGTCATCTAGTATGGTTCTTTTAAAATATATACATGACCCTTTATGCAATCTATTTTGTTTCTGTTTTATCTACTAAATTTACCTTGATGGTTAATAATACTACAGAATCAGATAGTTAACACACATTTGACCTCTATGACCTGTCCAGAGTGATGGACACATTAGCTAGAAAATGCAAGTACCTTTACAATGTAAATAAGTGCGCTGTCAGAACGGAAAATATATTTTAATTTCCTTCTTCCTCATCTCAGAATTCAGACTCAGTCCATTCACTTGCCTTCCTCAATGTATCTAATGTTTTCTGAGACAATGCCAATGAGAAATCACCTCTAATATAATTCTGAATGTTCATAGGTGAAAACAAAGACAATGTAACTATACAAAATCTCCACACACTCAGAGTACACTTACTGTCACATCTCCTTTCTTTTTTCTAGTCAATTGCTTCAGCAGCCCCTCCTCAGCTCTCACCTCATTGCTGCATCCCAACTTCGTACTCCAAGTATCTTAAGGACTTATTCAGTCACAGAGAAAGTTTATCCTTCTCTAATGCCAGGCAGAGAGAAGACTGGGTTTGGGTTTGCCCACCATGGCTGTTGTTTCTCTCTGCCACAGAGCATTAGTTTCAAAGCCTCTTCAATCCTGTTCAGTCCTTGCATGCCTACTGACTGTGCAGAATGCCAGGTTCACAAACCTGCATGGTTTCCTGCCTCCTGGATGATTGTCTTATGACCTGGGGTACACTGCACCACAGACTTAGTAACCACAGCCATCATTATGTAGACTATGAAAGTCACTTAACTTATCAAAGTGCCCAAGTTTCATGACCAATAAATACAATGAAAGGACTGGGTTAGATGATTTGTAATAGTAAAATGCTATTGTTTTACAATCTCTGGAAAAATAATTATCATACCATCTCAGCTAAAGAATGATTCAAATTATTCTTTGTTGAAGTTTAGGACATTCCTGAATCTCTGTAGAGGGGACAAAAAAGAGGTAGACTTCCAGAGAGCATAGCGGTACAAGTGAAAACCTCAGACAACAAGACAGATTTTTTAGGAGAGCCTCCTCTGAGGGAAAAAAAAAAAAAACCCAAATGTGTAGTTTCCAACATAGACCACCATGTAAAGTGTTCTTAATTGTTGCCTCGAATAGTCCAAACCCTGTTGTTAACCCTTTTCTTCCAGGATCTTGCCCATCAGTTTACCCAGCCACTCTGGCCATGTATATCAATGAACTATGGCCAAAATGGCCATTTAGAGAGCAGTTCTGTCTGCTAACTCTCATTTGGCCACAAAGACTGTCTCTAGAATCAGAAGAAGCTACTGCAGCCAGGAAAGGACTCCCAGCAGTAAGCCCATTGTCACTCATTCAGGATGGTCAGTGCCCACAGCACCAGGCTGAATTCTCCCTCCACCCAGAGCTTGGTTGTTTTTCCAGGACCAGGTAGGGATTAAGCTGGCTGTTTTCATGGTCTTTGAGTAGTTACCAAAAACTATTCAAGCAAGAATCTGAAGATAAGAGGAGAACAAAACATTTGGGGGGGGGGGGGGCACGGTGGGTAGCCAAACCCTTGAGGTCCTAAAATCAAGACTAGAGGAAAGTAGTAACAGCTAAAATTTTTTGTGTATCTTGTGAATATTTTTTTGCTGCTGGAGGCAAGACAGTTGAAGTTCTGTTGAACTTCACATAGTGGAAGTCAGAATATCTGTGGCATATCGTGTACCTAGAGTTTCTGTTTGGAAGCAAAACTAGCTTAATCAAAACTTTCCCAGCTGCTCCTCCACAAATGCTGGTTATTCCCTATTTGTCCTGTATTTCTTATTTGTTTGGTCAAAGTATAGTCTGATGTTTGACATTTTTGCAACCAAAGTGCATTTTAAATAAGAAAAGTAATGTTTTAGACAATAAAAATTCAACTATATCTGCTTGAATATTTCATATTTTTACTACATTTTGGTAAGTTTAAGCGATGGGCTTAGTTAAATATGGAATGTTAACATGCTTTATGGTTTTAAATGAGTTTAGGAAATTTCAGATAGTTTCTGTGAAAGAGTCCCTCCATTCTATAGACCATGGCATAATTTATTACAATGAACAAATCTGAGTTTGCAGAATCTGTTTTAGTGAATAATATAATGTTTCCCAAAGGTCAGTGGTATTGGACATTAGGGAAAAGAAATGAGGAAATTAGAGTGCACAGTACTACTCCATAACAGGCCTAACAAACGTAGCGGCCATCCAGCAGTTAAGTTACTAAACACATGCCAGTCATTGGGCCCGGTGTGCATGTGGGGTGGGGATTGAGAATTAGAAAATCCAGTCCTCGCTCTCAAGGACCCCCCTGTGGAGGTGAGGAGATGAAGTTTTGACACATGTAAATCTTTCCCTGCCTCTAAGTAGAGTGTACATTCCTCAAGGGGAGACCTCATGTCTTCTATCTTTTTTTATTTTAAATAGAGATAACATTGTGTGAATGAAACCTTGATATATTCTAAAAATATATATGCCAATAAAGGCATGCATTCTGTTATTCAGGGTTCTTTTGATTATAAATGACAGAAACTCAACCCAAACTAACTTAAGTAAAACTAAATTGTTTTTGTTCATGAGACTAAGGAGGTCATTTAGCAATGCTGGATCTCAGGGATCATGCAGTTTTCTAGTGCTTTTCTGGGTCCTTTGACCTCATTTTCTTGTACTGCAAAGGTCTTCTTCTTTGCTTTATTTTTTACATTCCACAGCTCAGCATTCCAGTTCAGCAACCTCAGCAGAATGAGACCTTCTCTCTGTGAAAATTCATATACCAATCCCAGAGAATTCTGGTTGGCTCTGATAGGGTCCTACCTAATCCTGAACCAAAACCATGACAGGAAATGGAGACGTGATTGGCCCAGCTAGGTGTATGTTCCCGCCCATGCACTCGGAGGTGGGTGGGCGCTGGGATTGGCGATTTCCCCCACATCACATGGACTGAGGGAGGCAGTCCCCAGAGGAAAGTACTTGTGGTACCAGTACTATAGTGTCCTTTTCCCATACATATTGTTTTCTAGAGCAATTTTATTTATTGCTATATGAAATGGCACCAAGTTATTAACTTTGTGCATCACTGTATTCTATAATAGTAAGGCAGCAGGTGGATTGGAAAGGTGATGAGAGCTTTAGAGCAGGGTTTCTCAGCCTCAGAAATACTGACGTGTTGGGCCAAATAAATCTTTGTTGTGGGGGTTACGCTGTGCACTGTGGGATGTTGAGCAGCATCCCGGGCTCTACCCACTATATGGCAGCAGCATCCTCCAAGTCATTACAACCAAAACTGTCCCCAAGCATTGCCCAGTCAGAGATGGGACACAAAAAGCACTGCCAGTTAAAAGCCAGTGCTTTAGAGCTAGAAAGATCTGGGTTCAAATCCCAGTCCCTGATTTACTGGCCATGTAATCTTAGGCAAGTGGGTTAGGCTTTCTGAGACACTGTCTATAATGGGACTCAAAATACTCAACTGCAGGATTTGAATTGGAGATAATTGTACATGGACAGCGTTTAATCAATGGTAATAATCAAAACTTGCATTTTTCTGAGTTTACGAGCCAAGTATTTTAGATGATTAGCTCATTTAATCTTTAAAATAATTATCTAAGGTAGATACTATTATTACTAGATAAGAGAACTGAGGCTTTCTAGGAAGTTTAAGTAACTTACCCAAGGTCACCAGCTAGTTAATGGTAGAATTGAAACTCAAGCCCCCTGCTTACTCCAAATGCATGCTTTTACCCTCTATGCTATCCTGTAGAAGTCTAAATTTCAAAGGCATCCCCAAACCACAGAGGTTCTACATCATGAGATCAAAGCATCTTTAATTATGTATGCCACTCTGTCAGAAGAGAAGTGTTTTCATTGTTTCCTATTAGCAAAAGAATGTGTATTGACTCACTGTTGTTTGCAACTATAAATCTTTTCTGCAGTATTTTGTGTCATGATGTTAAAAATTTATAAAATGTACCATATTTATTGAATTTCTTAAAAATAGTTAAGGCAGTAGCTTAAAATCAAATTCTAATGATCGACATATTTAGCCTATTACCAAAAAACATCACAGGCACATCGAAGGTATACAAATCCTTGCTGTTTTCTAGCACTTTTGTTCTTTTTTTTTTTTTTAAGGTATTACAGGGGAATATATTTTATTTTCATCCTAGTTCAAAATAATTGCTGTTTACTACATAATGGGAGTACATTGTAATGCTAGGAGCTACACAAGCTCCAAAGATGACACCAACGGCACTGCAGTTCTTCCAACATTTACTCTGTGTAATGTGCTTAACAGAAGAAAATGCAAGCAAAACATGAACAGCAGGAAACATTAAATAAGCAAATCCCCACAGAGCTAGTATGTAGGGGAAAAACTAGCACCACATAAATGAGAGGCAACTTGGCTCAAACTAATGATCTGAACGCAAGGCTAGAGTCTTGGGTTTGGTTTTGCTTTTCCCTGACATGATGCTGTTTTACAAAAAAAAAAAAAATAATAACCTTGAAACAATTTGAAACCCAAATGCCTCTTGGGTATGGTATCATTTAGGCATATGCTACTAAGCTAGTTCAGTTTCCCAAAAAGAGAACCACTAGCAGGGAACATCTCATTTGAGGTTTACTAAGAAACATAATACTGCCTCAATATTTTTGTGGTTTGTTTTTCTCCTTATTTTTCAAAAGCTTTTATGAGTTTTGCTTTAGATTGCTTTCGGAAGCTTAACTGAGGGGAAAAAAATAGAGTTTATCTTTAGGATTTTTTTTATAGGTGATGTGGTTGGAAATAATCTTTTGACCTTATCTGAATTGATTCCTTTTTCAAATGTAAGAAGGAATCAAATAACCTTATACCATATTTCTTGTTTGCCCTCATAATTCTATAACCTTTCTCAATTATAGGTCAATATTTCAGCCAAAAATGGTAGATATGTAGAATCCACTTACCTAGAATGCAGTATGATTTTATGACTCGGAGAGTCCAGTCATTTCCAATTTTTGTCTCTGATTAGATTTTTCTAACTCTACTTTATTATGTAATGGTCCTTGTGTAATGATCTGTGTAAGATACAGTAAATTGCTAAAGGTCCATTCCTATTATTTCAACTTTCCATATTACAGAGGGAATTTTTGCACTTATTTGAATATGTACTCTACCAAAGCAATTTTCAAAATGGCCTTCTTTTTCTCAGTTTTTCAATAATCTCTACTATTGGTACATAAGCAATAGCAATCTTTTAATTAAATACATACTAGTTACACTGGTATGATGCATGTCTGTTACAGAGGCAAGAGTAATAGGGGATATTATGAGATGCAATCAATCACTATTGTAAATAATTCAAATAGTAAAGTTCCAAATAGAGGAAACCAATAACCAATATGCTATTACCACATGTAATTTTCAAGGGAATTTTTTTTAACCAAATGCCACAAAGCTAGAAAATATACACATATTAGCAATGTTATCATAAAAAAATTAATTATACCTTCAGTTTCTGTTTGGGAGAAACGCATTCACAATCTTTTGCTCTTAGAATTTTTACTCCATCTTTTGTTCTCTTTGGAACATTGACGAAGAAGGCATTTTTAAATCACCTGTTCTTTGTACTCATAAACTATCTTTCCATAGCTTTTATGTATTTTAGTAGGTCCAGGAAATGTATTAGAGTTGCCTAAGATCTTTCTAAAATCAAAATGATGCACCAGCGAAGAAATATTTGTGTGGTTTTTTTTGTTTTTTTCCAAGAAAGTACTCGGGGAAATGATCCTGAGTTTTAAGAACATTATCTTCTTAAAGGAAAAAAACAGTATCAGAAAAGTAGATTTGGAATGTGTATTTATAGTTCCAAAAAGTAGAATTTATTGGAGGGGAACTGGCATAATAAGGAATATCATGGTTCCCAAGGCTTCCTGGTCCTCATTTACCAGGATATACTATGGCTCTGGCTGCATTCTTGTCTCCCTATACTTGGAGCTCTGTGGGGAACAGTCCTTTCAAGGAAGACCAAGTCAAGATCTGGAGGTTACAGAACCTTAAGATCCAGAGATGGTACCAAACATCCTGCAGCTTAAGCCTTCAGTTTAAATGACTCTAGAAACACAGCTTTGTGAGGTGAAATGATGTACTATTGCAAGCACTGAATCCAGATCTCATTTCTTTATTAATGAGGAGGCAGAGATTGCCCAACGTCAGAGCTTGTTAGTGACAGTTTAGGATTTTGATGCAGTTCACGTTATACCTTTACTAAAGTTCTTTCCACTGCTTACACACTGAAGCATAGTTACATAGAAGGTGACAGTTATCTCAGTCTCAAGGAGTGTGGATTTCAACTGTGAGGGGGTAAAGATTTTCCAAACGATAAATCATATCAACACCCTTTTAACCTATGAGAGTCCTACACTTCATACTGTTCCCCATTTTGTCCACAGCCTGCAAGGTGGTAACTGACTAAGGACAAGTACTCTCCATTTTTATATAGATTATAAATGCTATTTACTTATAAGTACTTCTTTCCTTTCTTTTTTTTTCCTTCCCTATGCAAACACAACCTTTATATTGCATGTCAGGAAAATACATTGCTAGTGTTTTTAGTATTACTGTATTATAAATCTAAATATCTTCTATGTATAAGTAATTGTTACCACAAAAAGTAAGTGTATACTGGGACCCTTTGACGCACCATCACTCTTCTACCTGAAATTATAGGTTTTCCACAAAGCAGTGATGACAATTTAGAGGGAAGATAAAAATAAAATCATTTCCCATTCCATTACCTACTGTACAGTTCAGTCCTTGCTAAAATTTTGAGACAGCTTCTTTTAAAAGAAAATATGAATAACTAGATTCAATGTGCTTCTCTCTTGGAGATATTTAGCAGTCATAAAAATGCACGGCCCAAGCAGTCCTTGTTCTAGGTATTGTTCAGGGATGTCTCAGCATCTTTCTATTGACTGTCTACTCCTTGTTTGCCTGGTTTAATAAAAGGTGCACATTGCCTGCTTTGATTCAGAAACTGTAAACACAACTGGAAAACTCATCAGATTAAGCAACAGCAGAACAGTCTGCTACGTGCCCCAATTCAGCCTTATGTTGATTCTAGGCTGCTAAAAATTGCAGTGTCAATGACAAGGCACCAGTATGGTCTATTTAGAATAACCAGCCAGGTTTTAGATAATAATTTCTGACAGAATCTAATTCCTTCTACCTCTGCATGGAAATTATCTCTGCAGTCATTTTCATATTTTTACACTTTATTTTCATTTTCTCCTTACATTTTTAAATAAGGGTTTAACCTTGTATAACTCTTCTCTGAAATATGACAGCCTACAACTATCATAAAACAAAACTGTTAAAAAAAAAACTCTCTAGTTAATTATCACCCCTTCATATCCTAAAACAACAAACCTCAATTAGTCTTTTAGACAAAGCACCCCATTTGCTCCTGATTCCCTATCAGTCCTTAATTAAAGAATCAGGAAAAAAAACAAAAAACCATAAAGCAAAACTTCTCACAAAAGAAATGTTTATCAAGATAAAGTTTTAATACTTCAGGCTTTCTCAAGCTGATCCTAAAATACAACTTTCGTAAATCACATATATGACAATTGGACCTCTGTCCTTTGACTTGACACAGACATTGTGCTAGATGCTGGGAACAGATGGAAAAATGAAATAGTTGCTGCTTTTGAAGCACTCAGCTTGCCCAGCTGAAAGACCACAAGTGTTTTTGTAGTGGCCAGACTGCAGGGGCAAATGGAACCCAGGCAGAGGCAAGACCTGAGAGCCAGGCATGGTGAGCCACTGCAGGGTTTCAGATGTGGGAAGAACGTGATCACAGTTCCACTGCAATAGGATTGCATTGGGTACACCTTGGGAGATGATTGAAGGAGGGAAAGGGGAGACAAGAACACTGATTAGGAGGTTATTACAGTGATCAAAATGAACGGAGAGAGGATTAAGAATCAAATTTAAATTTAAAATATATGAAGGTGGTAGAATCAGCATGATCAGTGAATTTTGAGTGTCAGGAAAGCCAGGGCCCCTAATGACCCCTGATCTCACTAGGAAGAACAGTGATACCCTTTGCAAAGGGCAGAAATCCCAAAGGAGAAGCAGGGTTAGTTTGAAACAAAATTAATCTCAGGCACCTGTATGACAGCTTTATGAAGTGGCATGCCCTGTAACTGATTGGTATAGAAATCTGGAGAGAAAGCTGAGCTAGAGCTGCAGCAATGGAAGTCATAAGCAAATACTAGGTGAGAATGAAAACGGAGTGTGAAAAAGGAGGGATCAAGATCTAATTCTGAGGAATGAGTCAGGTATGTGGCTCAAGACTTAAAACAGATTTTCTCTAAAACTCCCATGATTCAGAGGCTGGCAAGATTAGTCCATTCTTCAGGGAATTACTAGATACGTGATATTGACCCAGTTTGTTCATCAGTTTGAGCTTCAGTTTTCTTACCTATACAATATGCATAACCATACTCACATACTAAGGTATTTTAAGACCTTAGTAAATTAATCTATGTCAAAACACCTTGCCCAGAACCCGGCACCTAATAAGCTCTCAAAGTTATATATGTTTCTTGAAGCTGAAATCAGAAAGCTCATAGAAAATTGAACTCAACATCACTCCAACCCTAAAATTGCTTCTCCTCCTGGGTCCTCTATCTTTACCGGTTGACCAATCCAAAAACCTAGAAATTTTTCTTGGTTTCCTCCCTCTACTGCCACATCTAATCTCACCCCAGTCCAGGACTCCTGCCAAATCGGTCCACTTCTCATACACCACAGACACTGCCTCCATTAAGGCTGTCCTAATCTCTCTCTCTCTCTCTCTCTCTCTCTCTCTCTCTCTCTCTCTCTCTCTCTCTCTCTCTCTCTCCTGGGTCACTGCAAGCCTCTTTCCTGGCCCCCTCCCCCTTCCATGCACTCTCCACATTGCAGTCAGAGTGAACTTCCAAAGGGCAAATCTCATGTCATTTACTTGCTAAAACCCTTTTCCCTTCGCAAAGAGTTTTTTTTGTAGCAAGCAAAATCATCCATAATCTCAAGAAACATAATTTTTCCTTAACCTTCCAGTTAAGTAAATATCACCATTTCTTTCTTTGAAGACTCTATTCTAGCCACACGAATCTAATTTTATTCCCTGGTCTGGTCTTCTTTTCCCACCTAGTTGACTCTGCTGCCAGATATAAATGATATAGATATAGATGTAGATGTAGATGTAGATATAGATAGAGACAGAGACAGAGACAGAGATAGAGATAGATACAGATTATATAATATATACATATCCTTTAAGGTTCAGCTCACCTCCTCTGAGAAGCCTTCCCAAGTCTGGGTTAGGTTCCACCTGTTCCCATAGCTCCCTGTCCTACATGGTACTTATCTCTCCTAAAGACAAAAATATTTCTTACTCATTATGTTATTCCTTTATGCATGCAAATCATTTAGAGCTCTTGGGTACAAATCATAAGTACCCAAGAGCTCTCAATAATTATTAGATGTTATTATTATTGTCACTTTTATTATTGTTGTTACTACTATTCTCCTATAAGGTGAGACTTTTCATGCTTGACACCTGTCATAAACCAGGGCTCAAGACAAATTTCATAAGGTCACAAGTTAAAAGACTGAGAAAACTTAAAAGACAGAGGTCGGTAAGAAAAAGTTCTGAACCCCAGGCCTTTCTACTGTCCCCACAGAAGGGCAGACACATTCTGAACACATCGTGGTAAAGGTTTCAGGTGAGGGACCACACTCTCTTGTCACTTATTCTCTTTACAGGACAATCATGAGAGCAGCTTTGTCACACAAAAAAATAAACAGTCAGTTTGGCACCGCAGTCTGCATTTGGGTGTCAGCTGTTTACAGGAGTTACAGGGAAAGTCAGCTCCCCAGGAGCTAAGGACATTGGGGCATATGGGAGATGGTAACCTCTCTGGACAGGAGGAAGAAGCAGCTGATATTACAGGAATGAGTTTAGGTCCAATCACTCTCTCTTAGAGAAGAGCAAGCCCCAACCTCACCTGGCTCATTCCCCAGGCAAACCAGAGTGAGATCATGAGATCATTTTGGACAATGATGCTTGATGCACTGGTATTTTAGTATTTCCTTCAGAAGGGAATTTAAATGCTGCCGTGCTTGTGCTTTGAATCCATCTTGGGTACCTTGAGCCTCCAAGTTCTCTAAGAACCTGCTCCTCTATCAAGACAAATCCAAAAATTTCTTCTACTAGTTTTTGTTTAAGTCAATAACATTTATTAATGTGTCATGCATTGTACTAAATGATAAGAATGCAAAATCTTGCGAAATAATTCCTGTTTTCAAGTATGTATAGCCTTAAAAGAAAGGCAGATGAAAAAATTACAATACAACGAAATGCATGCAATAATACACATATGTACAAGACTCAGAAGCATTCAAAAATGACTGTGTTCAGCCAGAGATTACAGTTTGCAAACTATGAAATAAATGTGTTTTTTAATTTACCCAGAATATTAAACTTAGGGTCCAAATAAAAGCACTGAAGTATAATTAGCAGATGCTATGACAAAAGATAACATGGTACTCATTCCTAAAATTGTGTGAGTTAATATAAAACTGCAGAGGAAGGTGTTATATTATGAAATCTGAAAAGCATTTCTGGGGGGATGGCCAGAAGAAAAGTTTGGAAGCTGAAAGGAACTAAGTTCAAATTCCAGCTCTGCTACCTATGCTGTGTGACTTTAGACAAGTTTTCTAACCTCTGCAAGTCTGAACATTCTCGATTAAGAATGGGGATACTAATAACTTCAGTACTGAGTTATTTTAAGCATTATATGAGGAAAAATATGCAAAGCACCTAACACATGATAGATATTCAGTAAAGGCAGCTAATTTTTTTCCCCTCAGAATATAACCTCACCTGTCATCTATTTTATTCTAAGCACCTATAATTAGGTAACTGTGGTAAATTGACTAGAGAGCTCTCCTAGGGTGGGATTTTAGAGCCTTTCTATAATGGAATTCTATTCCATTTCTCTTAGTACTTTTCAAAACTATCCACAGTAGTTTTGGTGCATTACAAGCATTTTTACACACAACCTGTTTTACTAAAATGTGTTGTAAAATGTCTTAAAACCCAAGCCTAGTTGGTAGCAAAAATAGTCAGAAAACAGATAAGAAAAAAGTCTTGTTCAATAATGGAATGTAAAATGAATAGAAAAATGCTAGTATCCTGACAGGTTAAAGCGTTCTGGTCACAAAGACACTGATGGGACTATGAGAAATTCCCTGTTACTTTAAAAGCTAGAACTTAGCAGTTAAGAGTTTCCTGAAGACATATTACTGCTCTTTTTTACAAACTGCCTCTAGCATAAATTACGGCTATTTTAGAGTCATGTCAAATAGTGTCAATTTAAAAAGAAATTAAAATGAGATGTGTTTTTAAAAAAATACGGAAAGCATGTAGGTGGTGCTACAATAAAGAGAATTCTTCTGTTAGCAAGATAACACTTGCATTTTTATATTTCCGTTGGCAGAGAGCGCATGCAAACTATGAAATGTCTTCCTATTTACCTAATAAGGAAATGAGGTTGAATTGTGCTTACCTTTAAATATTAGTCTGTTCCTCAGTTTTACCACCTCAAAAACGGGAAAATAAACCCTTCCCATTGTCTTTCTCCCAGAGATGATATAAGAATAAAGGCTCACAGGAAAAACCTTTGAACACTTCATACAAAAAAAAGCTACTTAAATTCAGTGTCCGTTTTATCACATTGGTAGGAAATTCCCAGGTGGGTCATATATTAAACAGATAAACAGTTTGCCTTGTCTTAAGTGTGACTTCCTAAGTACCAAAACAGACAAACAAGTAAAAAAAAATGTGTCATCTTGTTGCTCTTAAATCCGGCTTCTTATAGAGAGTTCTTTCCCCAGCGCCACACTGTTTCGTAGGTAGCTACTACCACTTGTGCCTATTGAAATTTAAATTTGAATTAAGATGAGCTAAAACTGAAAATTCAGTTCCTCAGTGCTACCAGGCATATTTCAAGGGCTCAATAGTCACATGTGACGAGTTGCTACCACTTTGGACAGAGAAAATGTTTCCATCACTACAGAAAGTTCTGTTGGAGGGCGGTGGTCTCGAGGGTACCCAGGCTGAATGCTCCCTTGCTCTGTGGCCTTAAGTTGGCCATTGATGAGGTTTCAAAGATTAAATGACCTTAGAAGTTATGAGAGGACTTCAAAATCACATCAGTGTCAGACTCAGAAAAAGCCAGAAGTAAGTGAAGAGGAAATGAATAGGTAATAAAGAAGAAAGAAGAAATGATAACTTGAAAAAGAATACACACTCACCTTATTATAAAAGAATAAAAAAAACGATTCAGGAATTCAGTGCTTCAGCATAAGTACAATTTTACTTAAAACATTTGTCACACATTTTTCTTTTTTCATTTTCTTTCTTTCTTTTTTTTTTTTTTTAATTTATTGGGGTGTGTGTGGCATCAATCTTATGCTGACTTTCTGATGTCCTAATTGGGTTTTGAGACGTTCCAGCTAAATCACACAAAAATTATTTCTCAGCATTGTGATGAAATTTAACCTCCCTTCCATTCACCATGTTTAAAATACATATGTTCCTCTTAGGGGGGTCAGAAGATGCTATGAAAATACTTGCAATTCTTGTTCACAAATTTTATATTTATCCCTGTCTGGACCACTTGAATTCACAGGTAGTTTTCATGCTTATCAATATTTTGGCTTCTACTTCCTGTACAAAAAAGGAATTGTAACTTAGCATATGTATTATTTGTCCCCAAAAGTAAGAGAATAACGTGTATGCTTTCATTTAGGTCATTCTGTCCATTGAAGAAGGTTACAGACTTCCAGCTCCCATGGGCTGTCCGGCATCTCTACACCAGCTGATGCTCCACTGCTGGCAGAAGGAGAGAAATCACAGACCAAAATTTACTGATATTGTCAGCTTCCTTGACAAACTGATCCGCAATCCCAGTGCCCTTCATACCCTGGTGGAGGACATCCTTGTGTAAGATGCATGATGTTGATTTTTCCCCCTTGATAATCATAATTTCTTTCAGGCTGTAGACAAGACTAACGGAGAGGAGAAAGTTTGCCTTGATAACCATCTAGTTGTCGAGCTTTTAGAAAATTGTGTATAAACCATATTTTATTTAACAGTTGAAAAGGCAATTTATTAACATTTTAGAAAATTGACTTTTTTTCACAAGAAAACAGGTTCCCCTTTTCTTTCCTCCATACCTAATCTTTCTGAAGTATTCTTTATACTTTTCCTTTGGGGGTCTTTGGTATTTATATACCCTTTCTGTATTTACTGATCTCTCCCCTCCTTTATAAGTAGAATATGTGCGTGTTTGCTGTTTAAATTTTCTTGTCCATTCATTTCTTGTCCCTCCATTTGAAATGGCAAGCAAGACAGGGGCAATTTGTGAATCAGCCAGGAGCAAGGATGTTTCCTGCTGGTATGATCACAAACAGCTTTTGTTACTTTCCATTCCTAAAACCAGAGAAAGACAGATGACAAGAGAAGAAAATAAAGGCACTCATTCACCATATGAATGTCAGTAGAGTTGAGGAGAGCTATTCACCTCTCTCTGAAAAACAATTATAAGGGGAAAAGTAGAAGTAAAAAATACTATCATCTATGTCTGAAAATATTACTTTTAAAATGTTATTAAGTTGAAAATATATTTCTTGATTTAGGCCAAATTGGACTTAAAAAATAACGAAAGTGTTTCTTTCCAAAGCTCACTTTCCTGACTCAGGACATGGAGAGCAGAATATACAGTTGTTCAACTTTAGGTCACAGGCTCAAGTCAATGCATGCTTTTAGTGACAATAAGCCCAAGGCTCTCCAAGGACAGCTTGAGACAGTGCTCACAGCAGAGCACGGAAGAGGTCACCTCTAAATCACCAACTGGCAGCTTCCAAAGCGAAGTCAAGCATGAAATAGCCAGAGATTGAACTATTACTCTAGCCCATCTTCCCTAAAGCAGTCCAACACAGGAAGCAGTGGAGTGGGAGTGGGGGCAGGAGGGAAGGCCCTCTGGATTTTATCATAAAAGCAATGGACGGACATTGAGGGTTTTTCAGAAAGAGAATGGCATGTTCACATTTGCTCTCTGAAAGATCACTCTAGGGGTGATTTAGACTGGGAGTGGAAAGCAAGGAACAAGACCAGAAACAGAGACAGTTATATGTTTGCAACAATCTAAGCTAGAAACGAGCAGGGCCTGACTTAATGAAATGGAAATAAACTTGGGGTCAGGAGCTAAGAAAATGGATTTATTATTAGACAAGGAAGATTAATGTGTCTTGGTCATTGGTTGAATATGGAGGGAGGAAGAGAGAAAAGAATCAAGGATGTTTGTCAAGTTTCTTTCTTAGACAAGCTGGTTGATGGTATTACCACTAAGAGGGAGAGGAAAAAGGACAAGTTTTGGGAATAGAAATGAGACCATTGCAAGCATGCTGACTAGAAGATGCCTGTGGGGCACCTAAGTGGTGATGTCCTATAGGCAGTTATACTTATAGGCTCAAGCTCAGGTGAAAAGATCTGGGCCAGAGATGTAGATTTAAAGATCATCGCATATAGATTGTAGCTGAAGCTTGAAGTGTAGTTGAGCTAACCCATGGAGATTATAAGGAATGCAAATTAACAGGAAAGGAATGCAACCTTCTGGAACACCAAAATTCAAGAAATGAACTGAAGGAGAATACCCAAAGGAGATTGAGAGAGAGGAGACAGACAGGGAATGAGACAGCAGGGAAAGCGCAGTATCATAGAAGCCAAAAGGGTAGAGGGTTTCAAAGAGTGTAGTGTCTAAGACGCCACAAACCTTCAGTAAGATAGGAAGTAAAGTGTGTCCATTGAATTTAGCAACCAGGTGCTCAGGTGTTCATGGGCAGCCTTTGCAAAAACATTCTCAATGAAGTTGTGTAAGACAGATTGCAATGGAGGAGGAGTGAACATGAGATCAGAGAGAAGAGTAACACAAAGTACCAAGTCCGGTATTGTTTTTATCAAGAAACCTGTCTCTGGAGAGAAAAAGAATGGAAAACGTCTCTTGGTTTTTGTCTTTATATGTGTTATTGAAGAGACAGGCATGCTTTAACATTGAGGGGAAAGAGCTAGTAGAAAGGACTCATGGCGTGAGTCTGCAGTAATGGAAGAGAACAATGGCACCTATAAACTGAAATAATTTAATCCGGGCTTCTTGTTATGGTATAGGGTTAATGGACTCCACAGCCAATGCCCATCAGCAGAGCTCTCTAACTGTTCTATGGCTGTACAAGCAGACAGGTAAGAGCCTTCTTTTTGAAGAAAAGCACATAAAATCATTTCTTCCCTGCTTTTTCAAGATTATGAATCTCCATTGTATTTTGAAAATACTGATGAAGAATCTAAGATGAGAAAATGCCAAAAAGTCAAAATGATCAGCAGGTAAAGTCAAGATAAGGGCTCATATGTGAGGGCCAGAGGTTTTTTTGGTGGAACAGAGTGCAATAATCAGTGGACGGGCCAGTGAATGGCAGGCTCTGTGATGACACCACCACACGTGGGCCAGGAGTTGGGTACTGTATATAGAGTTGGCAGTTTGATCCAATCCTCCAATTTAATCTGTGGGTGACCAAATGGAAACTTTTGTGATTGGTTTGTTGTCCTTGTTTCTGACAAAGACATGCGCTACTGTTTTTGCTCTTAATATTCTTTTGTTTGTTTGAGAAACAAAAGGAACCAGGGTTCTAAGGGTATCATGCCTGAACCTTTTGTCAGCATTCTTATTTTCACAGTAGCCTGAATGGGTTCCCATTGTCCACACCCTTTCTCCCAATGCCACCCACCCACCCTGTCTCTGATTCCAGGGAATTGAGACTGTTTAGGGAGAAGAGACATAGCAGATTAAAGGACAGCACTGTTAGCTAAAGAATGCCTGGTTTGTTTTATGCTTATAAAATTGGAACACTACCCCTCCACCCCGCAAGTCCCAAAGCCGATTAGTTTGTCCCAGAGTGATACTGGATTAAGGAAGCATGACAGAGTGTAAAATTTCAGTCTTTGCTCCCATGTACATAGCTCTCAAACAGGTAAAAGAGTCTAAGTGTATAACCCACAGTTACTCATTAAACTCTCCTGCACTCTCCTTTTCTCTACTCTCCCCAAACTCCCAGGGTTCTCCAGGGTTCTCTCACACTTTTACACTGACATAGCTTTCTCATCCGCTAGGTCCCTGTGATTTTTATTCTACTCTGATGGCTTATTTCTCAGGAATTCACCTGAGAAGCTTTTATTCTTTCTCTTGAGAGAGTAGTAAGAGGGGAAGAAATTAAGGCCACAACGGGGTATGAGGAAGGCTACGAAACCCACAGCTTAATAAATTCATACTAGCATATTAGAGATTTCGTAACCTTATATCTGTAATCTTTCCTTTCAAAAGCTAGAACACCCAATAGAAATAATGTTTGTCAGAGAAGTCTTTCATTATTTGGAGCAGCCACTCCAAATAATGCTGACATTCTTGTGCCCGACAGACTCCCATGGAGCATTCAGAGCTCTGTGCATTTCCCAACCTTCTTGCTTTCACTCCTACTCAAGAAGGTGTGTGGATATATAAGTGAACATGCTGATATTTTAAGTACAACCTTAAATCTAATTGATTGTAAAAAAATAATTTTGCAAAAGTACCTTAATAATATGGGTAGCCCTTAGTAAATGTGAATTTCAAACTACCTCCACTTTCATTTATTCTTCAATGATGCCTTATAACTTCCTTGCAAAGAATGATTTGTAGCTGTCACGTGATATACCGCCCCTGGGAGATACGGCCCAGCTTGAGGCCAAGGCTACGTGGAGAATGACATCAGGAGCAGTGCCTGGCCATGGCCTTTGAAAGACCTCTTGCTCCCTCCCCTGACCCTCATAATCAATTCAGTGGCTACTCTCAGCCCCAAGTCAAGCATACTCCCAATGGAGTCCAGGGTTACATCTGGCATCAGGTAGTTTAATAACACAAAGTGGACTTAGGACTATATGGTGTCCATTGACTTAGCCCTACTTCCCCAGCCCCACCCACATTGTCCTACACATTCATTCTCCAACTTCTTCCACTCCCATCCCTGACTCCTCCAATCACTGCAGCCTACTGAGTGAGCCAAGTTGAAGTCAGCTGACCCATGCCCTTTTGGCCAGTGCTGCAATGTAATGGGAAAATAACACTTTCCTCCAATCCCTACTCCAGGTCCCCAGAATGTCACTGTCAAAGAATTTAACAGTTTAAGGGCTCCTTGACAATATCAGCTGAAAGGTGACATCCAGAGAATGGGCATTGGTTGGCCAGATAGACCCCTGCCTCAAAGTCTGTGATAGGCGCCTGCTCAAAAATGATGTTCTGCTCAGGCCACGGCAGTTAAGAGTGTTCTCACTCCCCACTCAGCCATAGTTCAGGATCTTATCATAGTTTAGCTCTTAGGAACTAGAACTACCAATTTCCATAGTACATATAAATCTATTGCCGAACTTTTAAGTACTTAGCTTCCAGCAATATGTGAATCATGACAGTAGGATGAAGCTCAAACCAGCATCTTAATTCAGAACTTGTGCTTTAGAGAACTGTAGGCTAACATTATACAACTCCATGGCACTTTCTCTCTCCATCCAGTTAATAAAGCACCCATAATTCTATCTTCTGAGGGCAACAATTTGACAATAATTTTTCCATTCATTTTAAAATGCTGTCTAGGCGCTATTATAATCAGCACTTGCTAAATTGTTTATCTCTATATACCAAGTCATGGACAACTTCTTTTGTTTGACTTCTGTAACTAACACTTTGAATGATGTTTTTCATGACAGAGGCATAACTGGCTGGACAAAACCAGCGTTGAATTGAGGGATTAGCACAGCTTCAAGGAAGTATGACAGAATATTAAATAATCAATTAGGAAGTATGAAACTTCTACCCATTAGAAAATCTAAATTCAATTTACGTGAACTGTTCATACAAGATAATAATGCTAATGTTAATACCAATACTAATGCTGATACAAATTCTAATATACTTATCAACAATAACTTTTACTGGCATTTGTTGAGAGCCTACTATGTGCCAGTCATTGTGCTAGGCACTTTTATCTGTTAAGTCCTTTAATCCTCACTATTATTTCCATCCCTCAGATAAAGAAATGGAGACTCAAAGAGGCTCTTTCCCAAAGGTACACACAGCAAGTAATTAGTAGAGCAAGAATTTGCACAATGTCCACTGACTGCAAAGCCCTTGTTCTTTCCACTGCACAGTTCACAGTCACACAAAATGACAAGATTTTCCCAATACAGCACTGTTTCAAAAATGTGAATAGAGAAAAAGAGGTACATTTTTACATTTCCAGATAGATTTTCTCTGGGCTAATCAGACTTCATAGACGGAGTATAATAAAATCTCAAAAAGAATTTGTAATGGGGCACAAACTACTATCTAATGTTTTATTAAGCAAATACAAGGATGTAGAGTATTTGCCATTATCCATGGGAATATGTAGCAAATGCATAGTTCATATATTCCCCCAATATCCTCCTGCAATGCTCAGACACTTGAAGAACATTAATACTTGAAAAAAAGAAAGGAATAACTACAACAAAATAGAGAAATGAGGAAAATATGACAACATAGTTCCAAAATTACATCCTCAGGCATTTTTGTAGATTGAATTTTTCCAGTGTTGGCAAATATATGCTTTGCTTCTTTTCTTTGCTATGGCAGACATAACTAATCAGCACTTTCCCACTGAGCCCAAATGCTGCCTCGGTATTCTTCTCAAGACCACATTTTGACAACCACTGCTAATGAATTCTAGTTGGCATGCGATATGAAATCTATCTCTGTCCCTGTCTTATTTCCTCACAAAAATAGGCTTTCCCTGAGGTTCAGTAATCTATTACTCTGGCTATAGGGACCATGCACTGGGCACTCAGCATTATGGGAGATTTTTAAACAGTATTATTCCTACTCTGCATCTCTCCCTCCTAATGTTCAAGCACACCTATAATTTTAAATTTTGCTTTAAATTTTATAGCTTCATACTTTCCATCAATTATCAACCTTACTCTGAGAATTAAATAATCATATCAGTGGGGAAAAAAACTGAAGACTTTCTGAACATAAAAGGCTGACAAAAAATAATTCATGCTTCCAATTTAATACTGTGGAGAGTCAGATTGTTTGAGACAAAAAGATATTTCCCACACGCATAAAGAGTCACAAGATATATGGCATAGTTCTCTGGATTTTATAACATTTTTGAGTAAAATTACACTTCAAAAATGTTAAAAGAATATCAAAATCCTTTCATTAATTTGACTTGTGTTCAAGTTAACTATTAGGCCTAAATGTAGAGAGGGCAATGTTTTCTTTTTTATCTGGTTAAATAAATTCTTTCTTCAAAGGTTAGGTAGGAAGTATATGTACTAGGAGATTATTTTATGGATTAACTAAATGGTATGCAGTATAGTCCCTGAGTCATGAGAGAAGAAACTCATGTAAAAGCAGTGATATTGAATAAGGTGAATGCTGCTGTTGTGGTCCTACGTCCCTTAACCCTGTGCTACCTCACTTCCCTGTACTCTGAAACTTATAAAGACACAGCTAAGCAAATGCTTTCACAATGCAAGGAATAAGTTAAACAGCATATGCATTAATAGACTAACCATTGCATCAATAGGCACTTACTCTTCCATTTAATAGAATTAAATGAAAATATTATTCAATATGAATCAACCATTCTGTCATGGACCAAATTTCTGTAAAGACTATTCAAGTCTAAATCATCAGTTATTTAACAAATTTCTGTAATAATTTCAGCATTGTGCTAAGGCCTACAGAAAGTAGAAAGATATGTGAGATATGGTTCCTGCCTCCTCCTGCCTCATAGAGGAGTTTTAACTTACTCTTTAGAAACTTTTTTTTTTTCCTGTCTTATGGATTTTTCTCAAGGAAGTAATTAAGCTGGAGCAAAAGGATACATGCTTTAAGATTGCATAATCAGCTATAATAAAAGACTGTTCTTAGTAATCTAAGGGTCTAACTTCAGGGAATTAATAATTATTTAACATTAACATATACGCTGTTATACACTCATTTGAATAGTAGTTGTGAAGACTGTTGAAACATGCAAAATATTTATAAATATGTTAAATAAAGGGAATATAAAATAGAAATGGACTCTATACAGTTCTGCTAATCGTTTGTAAATAAGAAGTGTGATCAAACAATATGGTGAATGTTTAAATAAAACAAATATATTACAGTAAAAGACACATTGCCATTAATCCCCCTCAAAATACTCCTCCTCACTTTGGACACATTTATCCCATCGTTCTTGCCACTTTTTGAAGCAATTCTGGAAGTCCTCTTTCGTGAGTGTCTTTAGTTGTACTGCCATAGCTGTCTCAATGTCCTGAATCATTTTGACTTTGGGGAAGAGCCAGAAGTCACACGGTGCCAGATCCAGTGAATAAGGTGAATCAGGACACACCATAATGTGTTTATTTGACAGAAATTGCCATATACCAGAAGCGATGTGTGACATGGAGCCTTTCCATTGTGATAAAAAAAATACAGTGACTGCTGCTGCTAAGTGCCATCCATCGGAAATGCAGATATCTTCAATATGGGAAGTGGCACTTTGAACCTTAGTAACAGTGTGTGACAAGTTTCAACTTGCTCGGTGCAGTCAGTCAGGTATGAGCTACAGTTGAGAGAAGGTGTGTTTTAAAGTGTGCTGTAAATCATCCTCCATCATGACAATGCTCCATGTCACACATCGCTTCCAGTACATGGAAATTTCTGTCAAATAAAAACATTACAGTGTGTCTTCATCCAACTTATTCACCGGATCTGACACCGTGCCCAAAGTCAAAATGATTCAGGACATCAAGGCAACCACAACACCATAACAGCACAATTAAAGATACTTAAGAAAGAGGACTTCCAGAACTGCTTCATAAAGTGGCAAGAATCATGGGATAAGTGTGCTCTAAGTGAGGGGGAGTATTTTGAGAGCGATTAATGGCAATGTGTCTTTTACTGAAATAAACTTTATTTAAACATTCATCGTATTATTTGGTCACACCTCATATAAGAGATAGGGAAAAAATTAAAAATTAATATTAGAATAGTAAGGTGAGAAAAGCCTTTAAGCACGTCATGGTTTCCTATTAAAATGAGATCTTACCTTGCAATCATTCTTCTCAAACACTAGTTTCTTGAATCATTTATAATAAATCCGTTACTATTATATTTACACAATGAATATAAAACATGGAAAACTTTTGAGGATTAAAAACCTTCTTGCTTTTTAATGGCAGTTTTGATAACTATTAATAACCTATTTAAGAACTTTCTCAATTAAAAGCCTAGTACTGTTGTGACCTCAAAGAGCTTGTTAGAATAAAAACGTCTTGGCTCTATCAGTACTATTCTTTTTCACATATTTATGTATCAAAAGTATTTATTTATTGCACCTTAAACTGTAACATTACCTATCCTAGCTATATTCCAGCCTTTTATCTAATCTAAATTGACCAAAATTTATACCTGAAATTTCCTAATTCTACTCCTTCCTCATTTTTCTGAGGAAAGTAGTTGACCCTTGACCTTCTGTACTACAATATGTACTTTTTTTTTTAATGTGAGCTGCAGGTTTTACTGTAAAGACATTTCTCAGGTGGGCAGCTCCCACTAATCACAAAAGAGCAGAAATTTCTACATGCTCAGCAAATAGCAGACTGAATTTATCATCGTACATGGCTAATAAGAAAGGGCATTTATTGTTTATTAGGTAATATTCCAGAGAATTCATGTGAGGGTGATGGTACCCAGCTCTCAAAGCTAGAAAAAAGGCAGCATTTTTCAACTTCGTTATAACGTAAGGTGAAAGAAGAGTTATTGCACAGTGGCTGTAAACAATGAGGAGACCCTGACCTTACTAAATCAACTGCCAGTGCAGTCATATAAAGGCCAAAGAGTAACTAGGTTACTAAAGATATGTGGAGAGAAAGACGATTACAGTATTGAAACATTCTCGGAGCAAATGCTTTTCAACAGAGAAATAGTCCATTTAAGTCATTCAGTATACAAAATGACCTTCCATGACCTTTCTATACTAAGGACATAAAATTAGCTAATTACACTTCCATACACCAATAATATGAAATTGTGAAAGCTCAAAAGTTATTCTCAGCGTTATCTCAGGAGAGAGAAAAATGGAAGTCATCTAATTATGCTTGTATATCGAGAATGGAATAGGAGTATGAAGGGAAAGTCACTTAAATACTTTCTTTCAATTTTATTTAGTTTCAACAAACTTCTTTGACAAGTAAACAAAAGATATGAGAGCCACATTGTTTTAAAACAGGACATTCACTTTTCTAAATGTGTGATTTTATTAAGGTACCCTGGCCATTTTGGTATTTAAACTTAGTGAAGTTACTACAGCAGTGTTCTGTAAATCCTGTTCCATAGAAACTGGTCAGATAATTTAGAAAAGCAATGTAGAAGCTAATATGAATCCTCTTATATATTCACACTGGACATTTGAATAGTGAAGACTCTGAGAAATGCTACAATTAAAATCCCTGTTTAACTCTGCTTTATATGGAGAATTTTATTATTTTGTATTTATATATGATTTTTATTTATTTGACAATACTTATTAATATGAACACCTCTAGGAAATGAAGAAATATAGCAACATAACTAATCTTTGGACATAACTAATCTTTGTTTAGGGTCAAACCATGAATCATTCTAATATAATTAGAATGAAACAGACCACAATCAAATAACATTGCAATTTATAGTACAGAAGAGAATGTGGTTTAACAGCCTCTAAAGTAGGAAATATGGTAACAGAATTGAGTAGTGGTAAAAAGTACACAAGTCACTGTTAAGGGTAACCAAACTCAGTATGGACTAAAGTGTAATCACAAGATGCATGCCTTCAGTTTACAAATTCCAATTTTATATAAAGCGCAAAACCCCTGAATTTCCCTGTCATTCCTCTTTACTTCCTTCCCCACTTTCAATTAGACCCCCGTTTAGGAAAAGGGAAGTCAATGTAGCCATCCAAAAAACCCAAAGTAATTAATTCGAGGCCTTTAGTAGAGACTCTGTCCTGAACGGTTCCAAGGGACACCTTTCAGAGTCTTCAGCAGTCGTACACTGTTCAACTTGTATGGCCACACATAATACCTCTGGCTGTTATGCCCCTAAAGACCTAGGTCCTGGTTACTTAAGGGTAGTTTACAGGATTTTTACAGGTAATTTTGGTTGTTAGAGATTCTCTTTCAATTTTTACCTCAGGCATGGGACTTTAGTACCTAACTCCCACTCCCATAATTTTTAACAGAACAATACCAGAGTAATATAGAATGCATATGTGTTCATATACTATTGATTTCTAGTTAAAGCTGAAATTAGTTCAAATGTGAATTGTAAAAACATTATAATGATATATTCCAAATGTGAATGTTAAAAACTATGATTCCAGTTAAGTCTCTATGGATTGCTTCATTCTTTAACTTATAAATAATTAAAAGCAAAATAAATGGAAGTTGGATTAGCTTTCAGTATTCTAATACAAGTAATTCAGTGGTTCACTTCTAATGGGAAAGTTTTTCATTACTTAGAAAATACTGATTTGACTCAAGCATCAATCATTTTTTTAAAATTGTTACTGCTTTACTATTTAATATAGACTCTAGACCTAGTAATTTTTAAATGATATATTTATTACTCTAAAAAGCTAATAAAATACTTGTTACTATCAAGTATTTTTAAAAGCACTTTTACTATCAAGTATTTATAAAACCATACAAAATATTGTTAAAATTAATTTACATGTTATTCTGTAAGGAAAATAATATAGTTTATTGCCAGACTGGCTTAAATACACAGATCTGAATTATTTTTATTATAATTTCTAAAGTTAATTCCATTTTATTCTATCTGACTTTAACCTACACAAAACTATTTTGTGTATATATACATATATACATATGAGTACACATACATATGTATGTATATATACACACTCATCCCCTAGCCTTTCCAAAATAACAACTTTACATTATTTTTATATTAAAACTACCCTCAACTGGAATGCCCTTTGCATTATATCTGAAAAACAAAAATGCAGATTTCTATATCACTTACTTTAAAACCCGTCAATGCTGGATTTCTTTACCTTGTTAACCCCACCTTGCATCGATTTTGCTTTGTTTTGTGCCTTATTAATATCTGTGCTGTGGGCTGTATTATCCTATGCTTGGATGTATATAAACCTATTTACACAATTGAGCTCTATGACAGCAGAAATTTTTAAATAATAAATACTTGTTGAATGTTTGAAAACAAATAAATGGAGATTTGCTCAATGAAATCACCATAAAAAAGAGAAGGGACTACTATAACAAATGTGATAAAGGCAACAGCTTTTTCGATTCAGCAGCACGTCAGAAAGCATAAGAGTGAACATCCTCTGGATATTCTCCTTGTGGGGGATAGTCCTCAAATTTGGAAACACAATTTTAAACAAGAGGAAAAAGTAAAGAGAAGTTGGCAAGATGTGAGTTTTCTCGTACTATATCAAGTATAAGACCCAGTAGTGGCAAAAAAAAAAAAAAAAAAAAAAAAACCAGAAAAAGAGACAAGAAATTGACAACTAAAACTGAACAGATAAAAATGGCTGATTGAATATGATGAAAAATTAGAGATTTATTTAAATGGAAGATGGAAACATTAGACACAAGAATATTGTAAAAGGAAAAAATAAAGGTATTTTGGCGTATTTTGGCGTTATCTGGCTTTAAAAAGGTCTCCATGGTTTTTTTCCTTGTAGAATGCCAGAGTCCCCTGGTGAAGTTCCTGAATATCCTTTGTTTGTCACAGTGGGTGACTGGCTGGATTCTATAAAAATGGGGCAATATAAGAGTAACTTCATGGCAGCAGGGTTCACAACTTTTGACCTGATTTCAAGAATGAACATCGAGTAAGTGGTACTGGGGTTATTACTGGATTTAGATACTCCACCCACAATTTTAATTTTTATTATAAATTCAAATGCTATATTAAGACCACCATAGAAAAAGTATCTTTCCTAAGGCTACTATGGCATTTCCACATCTTTCCTCTCCATTTCCAACTATCATTCTAGAAGGTAGACATTGTACTTTTAACTACTATTCTGTGAAATAATGTATTTAATTTGAATAGCTATTTAAATTTTTTAAATTATTTCCAAAATGCATATTATTCTTGTTCACATCATAAACTTTACATCAGCATAGTTTTACTTCGGCAAATTATATATGACTCACATATGCTAATCTTGCATAGTCAGTTCCCATTATCTTCATCAACTGTAATAATTGAAATATGATATGATCATGTCACTTCAGAGTTCCTTCTCTATATTACTTTGACCAGGCATTTTTCCACTGTCTCAAAGATTATCCTTTGCCTGAGTGCAATTTCATCTGATTCAACATAATACAATGGCATTTTTTGTCAGATTATTGAAAGACCATGAGAATTCAAATGGAGTCCATATTATACCTTCTATAGTACTACATACTAATTTGCTGAAACTGTTGAAAACGTACATAATTACCTAAATTGTATAACCTTTTGTCCTATGAACTATCTGAACATTATATAAGTGACTGAGTTTTAAATTTTACTTGTACCTTTAAATTTGAGGTTAACTGAGTATATTCTCCGGCACTAAGAAGAAAAAAGTAAACTCTTAATAATATTCATTTATATCTCTGCTTAAACTCTCATTTTCTCACTTATACAATATTTGGCAAATTTATAAAGCAAATTTGACATGGTGTATATTTGTCATATCTAAATGTTTATTTCCTCTCTCTCGCATACTTACCAGATCTAAATGTTCATATTCTCTCTATTCTCTCTGTTCTTTCTCTCTCTCTCTCTCTGTCTCTTTCTCTCTCTGTCTCTCTGTCTCTCTCTCTCTCTCTCTCTCTCTCTCTCTCTCTCTCTCTCTCTCTCTCTCTCTCTCTCAGTGACATTAGGAGAATTGGAATCATACTCATTGGACACCAGAGACGAATAGTCAGCAGTATACAGACGTTACGTTTACACATGATGCACATACAGGAGAAAGGATTTCACGTATGAAAGTACTTAAAGCACCGGTGTTTTGTGCCTCAGCATTTCTATAATGAAAGACATCCTCTCTACTACCCTTTCTTCTGATTCTCCAAACATGACTTCACAAACTGCCGTCTCCCGTTCAGACTATGGGGTACTCACCTTTTGTTTATGCTTCCAACCCAGATTTTAAAATCGTGCTTCACAGCTCCTCTCTGAACAGCCTGCAAATAAAACCCTGGCCCACTGCAGATTATCACTACACGATGGTAAATAACTCAGCATGGATGTGTAACTTTATATAACAGTACTTGGGAAGTGTTCAGGGACTTAACCCAAAGAGTTTGCCTAGGTGTGGCTTCCTTAATGATGTATTTAGAGTTTGATGGTAGATGAAAATGAAATAGTTGACCTTTTCTTCATGCTTTGTGATCAAGTAGCTTCCAAATTGACGTGAATATTTATTTGTTAGGTAACTATATTCAACTCTATGGGTCGTATTGTTACTTTATTTTATAATAGTTTCACTGTTGATGCCTGATGTTAGATTTGCAGGAATGAGCAATGATTTTATGTAGTGAATTCTTGTCAGGTGTGACTATGGTGAAGAGGGGGTTATCGGGGAGGGAGAGGGAGAAACATACTGTGCTTTCAACTTTTCTAAGGCTGGGTTTATCTATCTATTTTTGTTAAATACACTTCATAATGTCCTGCATATTTCACAGTAGGTGGTAGTTTAGAGGCTTTTCCCCTCTAATTTATACTAAGTACAGTACATTTCTCTACTACGTTATGAAGCATACCCCTGGAAAGACAAAGAGTGAGTTCATTGCTCTAAAGGCTTTCACAGAGCAAAGTATGGAATAAAACAATGACTATTCCCTTGGTTTTTCTTCACAAGTTTTCAAAAGCAATTATCAAAGCACCGAGAAAATTAGTTGTTCTCAGTAGAATGGCTTTAAATAAAAGATCTAAGATTATAGCCTTGAATTTAATGTAAAAGTTTAATTAATGTAAACAGAATTTTATAGCTATATGGTGGCTCAAGAAAATAAACACACCTAGCTGACTGTTTAATATTAGTGCATTTTGCAAGTTTAAGAATTCTTGTTTTGTTTGTAAAAATAAGTTACATGAACATGCTGAGCTGTTTTCCAAAACTTCCAAAAGACAAGGATGTCATTGCATAGTACAAAGAGGACATGAACAGATCTAATACCTGAGCGTATATAAATTGTGTGTGTTCTCCTGGATTCATAATACAATAATATAAAAACGTGAACATACCTAAGGTGCACTGTTATCATGCTTCCAGAGGCTGAAAAAAAGAAAAAAAAAAGGCAAATATATTTTTAGTGAATTAAGCTGAGTCAGTTTATCAAAATAGTGCTGTCTTATAAACAAATTCAGTTATAAAATGAGTTCCCTGTGAAACAAAAAAACAATGACTGCTGTGCTAGGTGGAAGAGTAAGGAGAATGTATTAAAGGAGAAAAAGAAAAAAGACCAGGTTGTACCAAGATGCTGATTTATTAAATCAGTTTTTATTTGTTCTCAGAGGTAAAGGTACCCTACCCACATTCTCAAATATCTACCTAAATTACATTTTGTTTTTGGTTGAAATTAGCTTTCTCAGTATTAACGGAGCTTCACTTTTTCTTTTTCTCTTATTTTGAGATTTGTTGATTGTCCCATTAAACTAAACCCTTCCACATATTTTCTTTGGCTGATTTAGCTCCTGATTTTTGCCTACCTCAGCTTAATTTTTCTCATTTCAAAAAAATAGAGAGATAGAAGAAAGAGTCTTTCAAGTATTCCTTGAAGTATACTAAAAAAAAGGAAAAAGTGAGCAATCCATCACTTTTTAAGTAAGTGTGTCAGAAATAGCAACATTTTCCAGCCATCATCTGCATGGTCATGCACTCTCATAAACGGTCTGCAGTTTGCTTGATACATTTACGCAAATCTGAATACATTTAGAGGAAATAGAAAATTTCCATATTTACCTGTCTTCAAATATATATTAAATAATAACAGATGTAAACAGATTAAATTTATTAATCATATATATTTATTTTTATAATACAATTTAAAAAGGTATTTAGGAAAATAAGAAATAGAATAATTGTGTCTTCCATAGGACTCTGTCAGCAACATCTATATACTTTGATGAAATGAATTCTATAAAGTATTTAAATTTCTATGGGATGGGCATTCTAGTGCTTGCAAGATTGAAGTTCTCTGTTAAGAATTTACTTTAAAAATTTCCAATTCTATTTATATTTGGTTAATTTATACTTTTTTAATCCCTAACATCTTTGTCTAGTTCTATAAAACTGCCTTTTCACTTTGTCTCTTACCCCAACGCTTCTTTAAAATTTCTTTAAAATTGTGTTTACATTTTTCAGAAGTATAAACATTATAAACTTAAGAGTGTAATTTTGAACCTCATTATGGTTAGATCAAGGTTGAAACGTGTCAAACATTCAACAGAAACATTTTAAAATAAGGATATTTATTTCTTTACTGCCTATCAATCACAGACTCCATGATCCTAAGGATATTATAATATCCAGGAATATTAACAGTTAAATTACCAAATTCATTTGTAAATTTTACATGAAATATTTTGAGATTTACTAATGCACATATTTAGTAATTAAAACTGTTGAATATGCACAAGCATAGAACTTAAGTATAGAAAGAAAATGAGTTACTTCCATAAATCACAAGCCTCCAGGAATGATCTTTGATAACTAAAATATGCATATATATTCATGTACCTGTTTTATTTTAAATTTTATAATCTATACTACTGGGGCATTTGGATTTTGAAAATCAGACAGTTGAAGAAACCATTTTCATTTTATTTTCTGGCTAGTCAATTTCCAGCCTATAGTCAACTCACTATCTCATAATATAAGGCATATCTGGAAAAAAATTTAAAACAAGGCACAACCAAGAAGAGAGGTTAGGTATGTAAATCATCAAACTAAAAAAGGAATCAGAAATTATAAAGCTCTTGGTTTAACAAGAATAAGAATTACAGCACTTTTGTGCTCTTATAACTGTTGATAAATAAGTTAGGCATGCCATAATCAAAATAATTTCTCTTATTTCACTCTGTATTACTCTTTAAAATCTATCCCACTATCACCTGAATAAAACAGCTACAGCTTTAAGGCCTATCTCAGCCTATGAATGGAAAACAAATCCAAATCCAATCCTTGAAAAGCAAAGTCTTTACAGAAGGTTTTCTGACGAGGTGGTGAAGAATGAATTACATTATCTGTTTCCCAACCTCATTTCCTGAAAAATTCATTTTTATTTCTTTCCCTACCAAATTTCTACTCTGTAAAGCAGTCAGTTAAATCTCTTATCTCAAAATTGTCATGAATGCTAGGTCTCTTTTTTTCTATTACTTCATTAATTTTTCTAAAACTCCCTTTCTCAGCCTCTTCTGTTCTCTCTTTATTCCTCCATCGCTTTTCATTTCTCAGCTCCTAACACTCCACCCCTTATGCCTATCAGCAAAAGAAAGATAGCACAGCAAGCCAAAAACTATCGTACAAATCTCCTTAGAAGAGGCTGAGGGCCGAGGGAAGATGGAATGTTGCGAAACTCATACTTTAATATTTTGGGTTCTACCACACCTAAATGGGAGCATTTGCACTCACAGAGGGTGAGTTCTGACTTTTCATTAACTGCAAATTAAGTGCTTTGGAAGGTAATTTCAAAATGGATGATTACGATCCTTTTCTTTAGCTTTAGCTAAGGACATTTATTATTAATCTAAAAGAAATTAGTATTTTAAGAATCAAAAACGGTTATCTCACAGTTGATGTATATGTCTCAATGTAACACAGAGATTAGAAGCAGATATTATCACTTCTTGCAGTATGATCATTTTTAACTTTTCCAACCTCAAATTCCATTAAGTGAGAGACTCATTACCCATATTCAATTCAAAAATATTTTAATGGTTTTATATGAAGACTTCAAAAGGTAAGAGTTTACTGGGTCAAATTGATGGTATTCTTCCATTAGGGTACGAGGCACTGAAGTCACCTAACTTTTATAATCAACATTTTCAACAAATTTTCAATCTTTATAATGTTCAATAAAAACACTATAAGCTTTATTTAGTTCAATTTAACAATTGTCTATGCGATGTGTCCTACACACGTAAAATGTTATGGCAAAGATGAGTTTGGCTATACTGTTCTTCCTTTCAAGTAACTCTAAAGCCTAAGACTTAGAGGCTTGAGCGAAGGATTAGCTCTTTCCATAGAAAAATACATTAAATAAATAAATAAAACGTTGTCTAGTGTGAATTGGATTTGCAATCTCTCTTGAAAGAAAGAATTTGGACCTCAAAATTCTCTTAAAACACTCCACACTTCCTCTGGCGGAGGAGAGCAGGCTTTCTGGACTCTCTAAAGTAATCTCTCTCTTTAACAGTTGATCCTCCTCAGGAGTCACAGATTTTTATTGTCCAGTAGCAAAATTTTTAGTTCATGCGTAGATTCACCACCTCAAATTTCCTTCCAATTAGAAAACATCAGCCATCTTTTCAAAAACAATTTCGGAGTAATCTCTTGCCCAAGCCAATATCATTGTTCTTAGTAAATGTAATAAGTATGAACCTGCAGTGGTTGCATAAAATTCTGTCACACACGATATATTTAACAAGGGAGAGAGATGATTATTCATGACTAGGTCTAACATATTACTAGATGAAATAAAGGAAAGTGAAAATCTTTATTGCAGAAAAGTAAATATCCCATCTTTCTCTTACTGTTCTCTTGAAAAAGGTATTTCAAAGACTTGTTAAAAATTATGTTATAATGGGATGTGTCTTCTGGAAAAAAAGGTCAAAAGATCCAGAAGATGATACAGGTCATCAAAATGTAGTTTTAACTAATTCTCTTTCTTCCAATAATTAGACTCAAATTTCAAATTATTAATGGATTTATATAGAATGTATTTAAAAGGATATTTGCATCTTAATTGAAAGACTTGGGTTCTTTGCTCTTAATTCAAAAGAAAAAGCTTTTTTTCATTGAATTGGCATTTGCTTTTTTAGGATTTTAAGACTAGATTTGAAAGTTCAGCTTTAGCTTATCAGTGTCAATTTAAAATTACTGTAATTAAAAATGACAGAAAGTATTTTTTTAAAATTTCAGGTACTAGTAAAGAATAGACTTCATCTGTTAAAGAAAAGAATCTCGCAGATACAAAGTTTTGTGTATCTGTTAACGATACCAAGTCACCTGCATTTTATTATGTTTTTGCACTGTCCCATTGAAAGCGAAGTTCTTTCTAAACAAAACAAAGGAAGGTTCTTGCTTGAATTTCCACACTGGTTATTCAGAGTATTAAATCTCTAAGAGATTTTTTAATTAAGATAATTTTTATTTGTCTCATGTAAAGGGGGAAATCTCAAAGAAGAATTTCATACCTTTAGACATACCTAATTCATCCTTAAGAATAGCAAAGGCATTAAGGAAAAATTACCTGACAGTTGAGGATGAAAGATAGCTCTTAAATGTAATATAAAGATGTGGTTTCTACTTTTGATTAGAAAATAAAGTACAGATTAACAATACTGTTTCCTGAGAAATTAAAATTAGAAAATTAGATTAGTAAAGTATCTGAATTAGTGAAAAGCTCTCAAGTAAAGCTCTGTCCTTATCCATGTTTCTCCATTCTTTACAACCTCTGGCTGTCCTTAATTTCTCATTATAAATTCACTTTTGGTTACAATAATAAGTTATCAACTCAAATAATAAATCAGAAGAACTGAGATATGGCTTTAAAGTGTTCTACAAAATAGTAAAAGGATAACCCTACTTCAGGATTCCTATTGAGTTAGCATCAGAGCCTCTATCTCATTAGCCTTCATTGAAAGGAGAACTATTTTTATTCCAAAATAATATGTTACTATAAAGAAAACTCTAAAGAACATGAGAAACTTTGTTTTTCATATGTCTAATTCAATTTTGTATTTAGGCATTATTAACCTTGAAGATAGATGTCCTTCTTTTCATGAGTTAAATGTGAGCTTACATGACAAGCAACATTGATGTGAACATTTCTATGTACATTTATAGATTATCATCCCTAGAACAGTCTTAATTTGCCTCTGTTCTAGAAACACCAAATAGTATTTAATTTTTTGAAATCATGATAGGAGTGAACAGAGCTAAATTATAAAGATAAGTAAACAACACACTCTCAAGATTTTTACCTAATTTAGAATGTCCTCTTCTGTTGCTTTTATAATAAAAGTCTCTTTTCCACATTTAGTAATTTGTAGAATGAAATGTACACATTTAGATAGAAATTGCTTTTGTTAAATTTTCACGTAATACATCTTCACTCATTTAGTCGGAGAGAGAGAAGCCAGAATGTAATTGATTCTGTTAGCTCGTTTTTCATAAAATACTAACTTTTGCTCTTTAGAATTATTTACCCAGTAATATCATTGTTGAAATTGTAATGTTTTTCTTTGACTGTACCTGCTTTATTTATTATCACATATTAGTTTTGTCTTTAAGATAAATCTGCTTAAACCTGTGATCTTTAGAAGTTCTATGACAAAATCAATGGCCACTCATTTGCTAACAAACTTGCAACTGAACAAGCTCTGTTTTTGGTCAATGTGATTGATGTGAGCATTGCTAATTCTAACTTGTTTGAAAAACTAGTGGCATTTTATCTAGAGTTATTATTGCATATCTTCAAAAGCTTCTTTAAAAAAATACTGAATTTTATAGGCAAAATAATAAATAATGATTGGGGCTTTTTAAAATTTCTGCACTGCTTGGAAAATAAGGTGCATAAATGTTTGTCACTGAAGTTTTTAATTTGATTTAATGTGATGTTTCTTCCAATGCCATATGTGTGCTTTCAACGAAAATTGTAATAATATATCTATACTATGCAAAAATCTCATTTTCTTCTTAAAAATGTGGAGTTTTTATGCAATTTTAGGTTTTTTAGTCCTCCAAGAGAAAATTTCAGAAAGTAAAGTGGGAGCTTTTTCGGGGGCACAATACCTAATCAGTCCTAATAATATTAGTATGCATAACATTTGATTTTAAATATTATTATATGTGCTTTATTTCTGATACATTATTAATAATTTTGATAATCACACTCCATCTTAGATTGTGTCATTGAAAATTTGAATAACTATAGGATATAAATGTCTTCTGGACATTTTTCATAAACTATACTTGGGTTTCATTTTGTATACAGTGCAAAATTCAACATCTTAATTTTGAATTTTGAAGAAATAATCAGTAATTAACAGTCTATGTTTCCTAAAATATTAGTTATGTTACACCTCGCATAATAGCCTCACTTTTTAAAAATCAAAGGCAGAGCATAAATGCAGAAGATG
The DNA here is from genome assembly GCF_057876585.1 of Rhinolophus sinicus. Classification (NCBI taxonomy): domain Eukaryota; kingdom Metazoa; phylum Chordata; class Mammalia; order Chiroptera; family Rhinolophidae; genus Rhinolophus; species Rhinolophus sinicus. The sequence continues at coordinate 82,032,817 of NC_142517.1, read as the reverse complement.
GAAACAGACCAAGTTACATTAAAATTGAGGAAAAGACAAAATGGTAATACAAGGAGTTTATGTTAAAACTATTAATTACCTCATTTAAAAATAAACAAAAACACTATTGGAAATGTACACTTGAAAACTATATAATCTTACTGACCAATGTCACCCCAATAAGCTTAATAAAAAATATTCTATTAAAAACAGAATCCAGGGATACGAAGATTACATTTGTGTATAATAGCAAATGAACTATTTCCCAGAAATTCTAACCACATTGTTATTGACTGCAATGCTGTAAAACAAATACCATATCAGAAGTGTGTAGTTTACATCACAAATAGCTAGTTTTTCGTACAACACAAAGAAAATTATTTTCCATATGGTTTCAACACCAACGTGAAGTTAATTCTCCATAAGTTATTCATTATGAATTATATAGACATTAATCGAGGGTTTTTAATAGTTTCAACCCACTAAACGAAGCACTAGAATTTAATCCCAGAGTTACACTTTCAACTACAGCAATTTTCTAATAGTGAAAGAGAAATATGAGAAAAGAACATTTAAATAATAGTCCATTTTTGCTGTTTAATTCTTGGGAAAATATAAACCATTATGTTAATTAAATTACACTGTAATACTACATAAATTGTTTAAAGAGGACGATGTTGAGAAATGTCAGCTTTTCTGGATTTAACACATAGAATCGTCCAATTAACTAACTTTTAATACCTAAAGTGACATTTTGTCCCAGGTGGACACAAATTTCATGGTTCAACTGATATTTTGATGATGGTTAATATGGCAGCATTTTTTCTAAAGGGAGTTGAATTCTTCTCAGAATGAGTCAATTTGTTTTATGAAACCACTTTTTTCCTTTGAGATATGTATTTTTTAGCAAAAATTAATATTTTGTAATAATAAACAAAGCTGCTTTCAAAAATAAAATTACGTCATGTTACTATGATGTAACATGGTAATTTACTGGTAATTTTGAAACTAAAGTGCTTTTTGAGGATGAGAATCTCTAATACAAATAAATCCACTAATATTTGTTAAAATACATTATCAATGTATAAAATTAGAATGGAATCTTGCCAAGATATCAAAAATAGAAATTTATTTCTACAAAATATTTAGTAAACCACATGATCACAATTATTAACATTTTCATACTGCTAGTTCTTTTTATTTCTAAGAATTTGACAAAAAATAATACATTGAAAATTGGACTGTCGAAGCACTTTACACATATTAATGAATCACTCCCATTAATAATTAACAGTTCTTTCTTCTGCTTTTTTTCATTTAAAGCAGTAAGCATATGTGATTCAAATAAAAATAAAGGGAAGTCTTTTAGAATCAATTTATGCTTTATGCAATTACATAAATTTTACACATTTAAACACATAAATGTTTAAAATTATGGTACCTGCATATTAATTTTATGTTATATCTTATGGTAGCTAAATGTTTATATTCTTTCAAGGAGATTGATTTCTCATTTCAATTATTTTAAATGTTTCTTTTTTTTAAAGAACTGCTTTAATTTTTATATTTCCATTCAGCCTCATAATGCTCGTAACTTTCTAATTCTCAAAGAAGTTGAAGCCAAATACCTTAACATAGTGGGTAGACGTTATTACTTTTGAAATTACTCTTCTTACCAAATATTGGTCATATTTGGTATGACCCCATAAAGTCTGCTGGAGAGAGCAAACTTTTTACTTTTTCAGAAACAGAAATACAAAAAGAAATACTCCATTGGATTGTGTGTATTCAAAATAGTAAGCATATATTTTTATAGTTACTTTTCACTGCTTAATGTTCATTCAATTTTTTAAATTTCACCAAATAGGATACTTCAAACAAAAGGAAACGCCATCTCATTTTTGTATAAACTGTTTATTTTCTTCAGAGTGTCCAAAAATCCCTTTGAGGAAGCAAAACATTACCTTTCCCATAGTACAATCTTAATCACTTTACTATTAAGTGAAATAGATATCTATACTTCAATATAAAGAACAATAACAACCACAAATCATGATTTGTCCAAAGCTCTTTACACTATGGGGAATAGTTATAACAAACAAAAAAATTAAAGGAAGTCGTGTCTGTTTGCTGATCCAAATTGTATCTTTCCTAAATTTTAAAACTAGTATACATACTTATATACTGATTTATTTTAAATATATATATATGTATATGTATATATATATATATGAATATATATATATGTATATGTATATGTATATGTATATGTATATGTATATATATATATATCCATACGTCCATTCATTAACTAATGTTTATTGAACACTATTATGTATCAGTGTCTTGTTTTAATACAGGGTGACCAAGACAAGCTAAAGCCCGTCTCATGGAATTGACTTTCTAGTGATGAAGATATAACATAAAGAAATGGTGATATGTATCATGCTGATAATTAATAATGTCACATAGCATGACAGTGGCTTCTTTATATTCAGTGGTAAGGGAAATCATCTCTGAGGATGTAACGTCTAAAATGGTATCTGAAAAGCATGAAGGAACCAGTCATGAGAAAATCTGGGAGACGAGTATTGCAGGTAGTGGGAACACTTAATGTGTGGGAGTGTGGAGTGGTTGAGGGTAGAGAGACAGTGTGCTCGGTACACAGTAGATAAGCCAGCAAAGGAAAAAATGAAATGAAGTCAAACAACCTACATGAGGTTACTGCAATAGTTCAAGAAATAAAAAAAATAAAAAAACAGGTGGCTTTTGCTAAATTGGAAGTAGTAAAGATGGACAGAAGTGGATGGATTTGGGGTATGTTTGAAGACAGGGCTTGCTAATAATGGATTGGATGTGAGGAATGAAGAAGAGTGAAAAATCAAAGATAAATTCTACATTTCAAGAATAAGAAACTGAGTTAATGGTGGTGCAGGAGAATTGAGTTTGGAGGGGAAAATCAAGTTTGGTTTTAGCCATCTAAAGCCTAAGATGCCCGTTAGATATTCAGATAGAAATAGCAAGCAGACAGTTGTATATGAGACCTGCAAGGAGCAATCATGGCTAGACATCAATATTTGGAAGTCATCAGTATGTACACGGTATTTAAAGTTTTAAAATCACCTAGGGAAGGGCTGTAAGAAAGAAGTAGGCCTCAATTGAAGTCCAGGGCATTCCAATGTTTAGAAGTGAAGCAGAGAGTTAGAAGCCAACAGAGGACACTGAACATGTAAAGTAAGGTAGAGAAAAAAGAAATGCAATTGGTCACCTGAATTAAATGCCTTTAAGAAGTCGAGATTAGGACAAAGAAATAGCCATTGGATTGGCTACATGGAAGTTGACTGATGACCTTGAGAAGGGCAGTCTCTGTGAAGCAGTGAAGCCAAAGCCTAACTGAAGTGATTAAGAAGATATTTTCAGAAAGAAGGTGGAGTCAGTATCTATAAACAACTCTTTCAGGAAGTTTTTCTGTAAAGGAAGCAAGAGAAATAGAGCAGTAACTGGAGAGAGATGTGGGGTCAAGACATGTTTTGGCTGTGTGTGTGTGTGTGTGTGTGTGTGTGTGTGTGTGTGTGTGTGTAGAGAAAGGAAGCTAGAACATATTTATATACTAATGAGAATGACCTGGGAGAAAGAGGGAAACTGATTATGCAAAAGAATATAATTATGGAAAAGGCCTTGAGAGGTAGAAGGGTTAGAATTCATAGCATAAGTAGGGAGGTTAGTTTTTGACAGATGACGCATAGACCTGTAATTGGAGGGAAGGCAATGTGTAATATGCATATAGTTTGGTAGATTTGTGGTCCAAAGGTAAGAGTGTTACTATTACTATATGAATAGTTTTATTTTACCAAGAGGAGATAAAAGTCAATATGGGAGTGGGAAGGGAGAATAGGTTGGAGGAGAGAGGTATAACTAGTTGGAAAGGGGGAAATGAATATATATGAACATATGTATGACTACATATACACATACAAATATATATATATGACTACATATACACATACAAACATATATACATATATATATGTATATATATAAACACATGGCCAATGAATATTTGTGTGTATGTATTATATCATAGGAAAAAAGACCTATTGTATAAAATATTCTAAAGCCATTTTTACTATATCTTGAGGCATCTTATTTGGAAGATCTGAAACTGAATTCTGATAACAGAGTCTTATTTTCCATAATGTAGAGATGAAGTGAGGACTTCTCAATACCATAAATACTTCTCATGTTTTATTATTTATTTTTGTCTGTTACAGAGTAAACAGAAATATATCTGTTATAATTCAAAGCCTATGAAAATTATAAGTAGTTTAATCCTGAAAGATGTGTATGCATATTGTATACTCAAGCTGTCAGTTTTTCAAAACACTATTTTGGAGGGTTTAAGCCCATATCTGAATTGAAAAAAAGAAAGAAAGAAAGAAAGACAATCAGGCTCTCATGGCTTATTAAAACAATACTTTTATTTTGTTTTGTTTTCATATGAAGAATGTCAATACCATCTGTCATTTAGAAAAAAAAAAAACAGACGATTTTTTTTTTCTGTTAATTGTGCCCTCCCTGTCCTATAGGAAGGATGTGTGGTCTTTTCATTGTGCTTGAAGCATTGTTTCTGAATAGGCTGTATGTAATTCAATTTGTTGGAATTTATAGGTGCATATTTATTCTTTGGATTTATTGTAAAATTAGATTGTGAACAATGGAGTAAGATTGTTCTCCTTTTTTTTTTTGCTGTTTTAGCATAGCCAAAAATATAGATTATATGTACATATAAATATGTATTTGATTATACATTTAATATTCAAATGGCCATGTCAAATATTAAATGGGAGATGTCAACAGTTGCCACCATGTATTCAAAATTGTTATAAAAATATTTACAGCACAAATCCTTAAAAGTTTATTAATTTAATACTAAATAGTACAGTTATACAAAATACCTAGATAACATCTGTCTAGGTTGAGACATTTAATCCCTCATAGAGCAATATTTGACTAATAAAAAACTGCAGCTGAAAACATTTTTCCTTCCTATAAGTATGAATGTGTTTTTAAAAATTTCTTTGTAACCTGTCGTAAAGTTATTTATCACTAATTATGGATTTAGCATTTTACCCATCTACTTTTGCAAAAGAGGGAAAGATCTGTTTGTGAGAATAAACAAGTGTAGCACTGTTATTTTTTTCTCTTTGGTATTACACCATTTAGAGCTACTCTATATATGCCTTCCACTCAGGTTCTTACACAGCCTATGTTCTCTTTCTGGTTCTATCACAATATAGTAGAGAGATAAACACAGTAAAAGGGTATTAACAATAGAACTGCAATCCTACCTATTATCTACTTCACTATAAGAGTGAAGTAGTCCAGACTTACTTGAAGGTGGTATCGTTTTCATCTTATAAAAATCTACTGTAATATTATGATGTTCCATGTAAATTTTCATGTGCTGGCATGCTTACAAATTAATAGTTATAGAATGTTCAGCTCTCAATGAGGGATTGTGGTGTATTGATTACATATATCACCTATCTATGTGCTGAAAGAATATGGTGTTTAGCAAAACTACCTGCTGAGCAACATAGTAAGATTTTTGTACAAAGTACAAATTACTAATTATTGTATTTTATTTTTCTATGATTTCCTAAGAGGTATTATCAGGGTCTTACAGATGAAGTAAGCCTGTTTACTAAAATATCTATTAGTAAATAAAAGTTACAGTTCTGGTGGTTGAATTTGTGACTTTTTTTGTATTGTTGTACTGACTATTTTTTAGTCTATTAAATCTAGATGCTCTTTAGATATATTAGTAATTCTGGATACAAAATCATAGCTGTAATTTTTCACAATAACATAATTAAGGTCAAAACAAATTCACATAAGTTAATATAAATAATTGGTACATATTTTTATAGTGATTTTATGTGAGCAAAATGTTTTGTCAAGTAAATTGTTCATTGCAGAGATACTACTGTATACAAATTGCAGATGAGACAAAAAGATACATATAATGTCCAACTGCTCAAACAGCTTTAATCCATCAACATTCATTCCAAAATCTTCCAATAAATTACGAATCAGGTATTTCCTATATTATTTTAAAAGTTTCTGGTAAGAAAAAATATAAAAAATAATGTGAATTAATCAGAATAGTGCTATATTCATCATCTCTCTTATTTCTTACAATTCTCCTACTTCAGTTCCAAAAGCCAGTATGAAATTAAAACTGGTAATAAAGTACCTGAAACTTTCTTCCCTCATACAGGTATCTTAAGTAGCCGTAAGAAAATCATATACCATTTTTAAAGTTTCTTATTCTCATAATAAAATGAAGAGAGACAAACTAACTTCTTAAATCAAGCGAAACAATTTTTTCGCTGAGCCTTGAATCAACGCTTGGAGAAATGTTTCAGTTGTCAAAGCACCAAAATAGCAGATTCAACCATATAAAATATTTACTTTTCTTAAGGTTGATATTTTCAAAACTGGCATTTTCTAGATTATTGAGGGTTTCATAATCACTATTCGTCTCTAATAACCATAAGTCATCACATCAACGACAATGATCTAAGATACTTAGTTTTTATTGTTGTTGTTTTTTTTTAGTAAAAGAGTTATGTCTGTCTAAATTTACTGAAAAGTTAAATATCCAATCCCTTCATTATATTTCCTGTTTTCACCAAATGTTTTGCTCTAACTAAAAATAGGACTCAACCTGGTGGCAGAAAATATCAACTCCTAATAGGAAAAATCAACTCTGTCCACTAAAATTTTCTGAAACATAAGAATTCTGCCTAGCTCTAAGGGAAAACAATGTCAAATTATAGTTTTAAATAAATGAGTCACAGTGCCCAGTCACACAGAAAAGTAATCAACATCTTCCTATAAATGCATTCAGAATCGGAAGTGAAATAACCACCACCTTTAAAAATCTTATCCAGGGCAGCCGGGTGGTTCAGTTGGTTAGAGCATGAGCCCTAAACAGTAATCAATTCCCGCATGGGATGGTGGGCTGCGTCCCCTGCAACTAAGATTGAAAACAGCAACTGGACTTGGAGCTGAACTGCGCCCTCCACAATTAGATTGAAGGACAACGACTTGGAGCTGATGGGCCCTGGAGAAACACACTGTTCCCCAATATTCCCCAATTAAAAAAGAATTTTTTTTTTAAATATCTTATCCATATAACAAAAATTTCAGGGCGAAGACAGGAAATTATTGAACACCTACTATATGCCTAATATATATATATACATATAATTGGCCTTCACAATAAGGAAGAATATATTTCCATACTCCATCATTATAAGGACATTTGTAAGTCAATTCTTTTGGATATACAACTATATAGTGGTTTTTTTGTTAGTGTTTGCCTTTCAATAGTCACTAGCCCAGAACCACATTTTTTTCATTCTAAAAACAAGATAACTACATTTGAAAATTTGGAAAAGTAACAAGAAAAATTACCCCATAATCATACATGTACAACCCCTCACCCCTATCATTACTTTTATATAATTCCTTGTAGTTTCTTTTCACCTTCCATTTAATAGGCTAAATTAATTACCAGCCAAAGCAGGTACTAGGATAGTAAACATAATACTAAGTAGTTGGAGGGAGGTACAAATCCTATACTCATGGTAACAAGGTAAATGAGAGATGGACACTCAATGAGGAAAGTTTAAATCATGAACGGCATTCACTGAGGGAACGAGGCTGGTGAGGCTGGGCAGGTTGAAAAGTTGTCAGGAAAATCCTAAATCTTTAAAATTACTGCATCTGTAATCTTTCCGTTGGAAAGCATAGTAACAAAAAATACGGGGAAACGTGTATGTCCAAATATTTTCTATTGGAGGGTCATCATTTGTTACTATAAAATCCGAGTACAATTTAAGAAGGTGGCTAACTTTACTCATTCAGACTATTAATTTCTTTTCTGACCACCTGCTGATTTGATTCTGGGGACTGCAATCTAATCAGAGATTATGCCCCGTGGAAATGTCTTCAGATCAGACAGCTGAGAAGCCAGATACAGGCCTACTTCTCTTGCAGAACAATGCCTTTGAGCTTATCTTCTCTCCTGACCTACATTAACAACTTTACTTTGCCAGGACTCCAAGGTCTCAGGCCTATCAGAGCCCCCAAGAGGGTCAGTGCCAAAGGCATCAGGGCAACTCTGGCGCACATCTTGCCCCAATGGGCACAGTCGGTCCTGCAGTCGTTGCCACCACGCTGCGCCCATAACCGGCAACGACGCAGTCTCCTCAGTGCTCTGTGCGCCATCCTGAAAGCCCGCTCCCGGGAGCTGGTATTCCAGCGAGAATCCGAGACACCAGGGCCAAGAATAACACCCTAAGCAAGGGCCGTCACCAAACCCTTCCCAGCAGCCTGTGCGCAGCCTACAATTCCCATCATGCTCCACCGAGGAACTGCATGGCTCTTCGCAGGAACGCGGCAGTTCACCACGCCACGCGTGCTCACACCTTCTTTAATGCTCCTCCGCGTGCTTCTGGCATCTCCCGGAACTCATATCCGATAAGTCAGAGCGCGGCGGCTGACTTGCTAGGACCTCCGAGGAGGCGTGGCTTCGGGACCGGAAGAACCTCCGGTTGCCCGGGGAACGCCACGCGCCTCAGCGCCTGCCCAGTTAGTGATGCTCGCGCTGAGGCAGAGGCTACCGTTTCCCCCAACTCGTAGAAGCGGCTTAGCTCAGGACCAGTGATCCTTCCTACCGAGGCACAGAGAGGAAGGCTGAGAGACTCACGCGTCAGATTTCCATCCCAGGGACGGACACGAGTGAGTGCACCCATCCATTGGGCCCGCAGAACTAACCTCAAAAACCAGGTATTTGCCCACCGACAATTTCTGTAGCCAGCGGCGCCCCATCACATTCCCTCCCCCGCGGCCCCCAGTTTGAGAATTGCTCTTTTCCGTGTTTTTCACTCCGTGTAGTCGTTTCTAATGCGTGAGAGGTGGAAAAGGAGAAGTGAGCTTATACGGTGAGTACTGGAAACCCCAAAAAACTCATTGAACTTGTTTGACGGAATTTGTGTTTCTTTGGTTCGTTTTAACACTACCCAGTTTGGAAGTTTTTGTTTGGTGTGTGGGAAGTGTAATTGAAATTTCATTGTCAAAAACTGAAAGCCAAATAAAAATGTTTGTCTGGGGTAGTAGGAGTGTGCTATACACTTCACTCTAGAGACATTTTTGAAGTTTACAAAGTACCATTCCTGCTATTTTTCTCTGCCCACCCGTTATCTCTGGAGCTTATCTTCCAAGTTCTTAACTGGATAACATCCTAATTCTTCAGGACTTTTCTGTCAACAAGTAGTCCTTTAGAAAGCAGTTTCACACATAACAATCAAGAGAGTTTGGCTGGTGGGCAAAGAGAGAAAAACAGTAAGATAAACTAGAAAGGTAGATTGGCACCAGATTGTGAACAGCCTTAAAAGTTACACATGAAACTTTGGACTTTATTCCGAAAGCCAGTAGCTCCCAGTAGTGACAGTACATCAGAAATGCTGTGTAGCTTTTTACAATACAGATGCCCTGCTCCCATCTTCAGAAATACCAATCCAGTCGATTCCAGTAGGCAGCCAGGGTTGAGAATGAAGGCAGAAGGAGTAGGCAGCTACAGAACACTGTAATTGTATCTCCCACTGTTCACTTAGGACATGATAATTAAATGTTGAGGGGCTTGAATTATCTTTTATTTCCTTCTTTCATGCATGCAAAGGTAAACTTACAGAAGTGTGTAGTTACTAAGGAATAGAAGCATACGTAAGGCTATATGAGTTGTTTGTAAAGCAACTTCAATAAATGTAATTACATCTTTTAGAAAAACTGACTTCTTTAAATTGTATGCCCCAAAATATTTCAATAACAGCATTAGGTGTTTGATAATCTATGAAAAAGGGATGGAAAGTCACAATCCAAATTTCTTTGCAAAATGAATATTCACGTATCAAACTTTTGACAATCGATATTTTATAGTAGATGTCCAGAGGGGAATAATGTGAAAAGTGGTCACATTTTTAAAAATCTGTTCAAAATTGTATGGAAAATGGAATATGTAAGCCTTTATATCAGTATTTTTAGTACAGTAACAAAGTGAGTAAAATTTACTTTGAATTAAAATTGTGTGAATTGTTTTATGATACCAGAAGGCTAGCTTAAAGTAGATTCTACAAATGCTTATCCTTAAGCTGGGATACAAAGGAATGGATTGAGTGAGATTTGAATCTCCAACACAAGGAGAAAAGTTGATTCAAGTGAGACAAATGGAGTATCTGACATCAAACCCATTCCTTGGGTAAGACGACTGTGACTCTTGTTATAGCCCCCAGGCTTGGATGGGTCACTGCACGTTTTTTTTCTTTTCTGAACGTCATTAAAATTCAGTTTGGAGACTTGTATCCTTAATGATCTCCTAAGGGTCATAAGCAAAACTGATGATGCAGCCTCCTTCCAGATGCAGTTGTCTTGGAAGCCTCTTATCGTGTAAGTTGCTGCAGCCTCACATCCTTCAAGGTATGGCCTTGTCTGGGATGGTGTAGGATAAAAAATACTGAAGGAGCTGTAAGATGACAGTCTTCTGGAACCTGAGATAGCAATGAGAATAAATCAAATAAATGAGATTAATATTTAGAGAACTTTGAAAATGATGGTCCAGAGAGTAATAGGAAATGTTTGGAACACAGGTGTATTGTAGTTGCTGCTGTAGCAGTCCGTTTGGCAGTTGAGGGCTAGCAAAAGGGGTATCTTTTTTCTCCCACCACATAATAATATTTTGGTAGGTGATGGACTCAAAGGGAACACCTTTGTAAAGTTTCATGTGGAGGAGACCTGACTTCTAATTTTGACATTACCTTGGAAGGATAAGAGCCATAAAGTTAACACATAGCAAGCAATATATCATCAGCAGTTTTATATGACTGCAAAATACTTCTCTTTAGAGTGATTATGGAGTTTTGTTTTTTAAGTTTGAGTTGGAAGTATTTTTTTCTTCCAAAGAAAGAATTGATAAAGAAATGAACACTTCAGGGATGCGTTAACAAAAGAAACTTTTACAATATTTCAGAAAACTAGACTAAAATCTAAAATTAGTATTTACTTTCTTGTTCTTTACAAGTATACTAAAGTTCTTTTAAAGTAATACTTAGGATATTTAAGCTGAATTACAGTTTTTAAGAAAACATATTTATTAAGGTTCAGTAAAATTGTGTTTGTGTATGTGTATTTTATACGTAACCTTCCCAAATGGATTTGTAGTGACTTAAAGATATATGTAAGGACTAAGGGAAAACTAAGATAAATGTATCAGAATTCTGTGTTTCTGCTGATAGAAACACAACCTAAATTGGATATAATCAAGCAAACAAAAACAGTGAATTTAATATTTATTACTGAAAAGTACAACAATGGAGCTGGCTTCAGAAAAAGTTTTAGCCAATTGCTTAAGTGATATAGCCAAAATCTCAATTTTTCTCTGTTTTCCTGGTCTGCCTTTTAATATCTCAGCTTCAGCCTTAGGCTCTACATAAACCCCACTGCCCATTGTTCCAGATTTCCAGTAAAGGCTGCAGATATTTTCAAGTATCACAAACAGCAGACTCCACATGAGTTTAACCACATTTTGTTCTTAAGTATTACAATATTACGATGAGAAATGTACAGTTATTTCAAGGGCATTATTCTGTGTTGCCAGGGGTCGTAAGCTGCCACTTTGCATTTCAGTTAAGGCTCCTTTCTGGTAATCGGCTTATACTCTGTTTACTAAGTGTAAAGCTACATTGACTTGGTTTTCATAACATCATTGTGTCTTTATAATATTAAATTTTTTTATATACATGCTCATATTTTCCATACTTCAGGTGCTTGTGTGTAATTTTGTTTTTTCCTGACTTGCAGCTCCTTTATAAATATTTGAATCACATTATGGGATTGCTAGACAGACTTTCAGGCTTGCTTGGCCTGAAGAAGAAGGAGGTTAATGTTTTGTGCCTTGGGCTGGATAATAGTGGCAAAACAACAATCATTAACAAACTTAAACCTTCAAATGTAAGTATCTTTGTTAGATGCTTTATGTATTTTCTGCTAGAGGAAGTTAGTATGCAGAATTAATTTGTTTGCTATTGTAGCTTCATATACCATGTTATGAAATATGTTAAGTTTGTAGAGCATTAAAGTAATAAGTATCAGTCAGCCGTAATTTGCAGTGTTTTATGCAGGTATATAGGTAAATCTTCATTATTTAAATTGTAATATTTTCCAAATGTCTTTTTTCCTCAAAAGATCTTCACAGATTTGCCAAGTTTACTTTCAGGTAGCATTGCCTTCTTTTGGGCTCTCTTTAGAAGAGGTGCAAAACAGAGGGAAAGGTAAATCATTTTTATAGGCTCTGGATAATTAGACAGTGTCCCAAGAGTGTAGTATGCATATCAGTAGTAGTAGGCAAGATGACTTTAAGTCATTTAAGTAATAAGTATATTAACATATTATTTTAATAACTGAAAAATATTTAAAGCTAGCATATTCTACATCCTATGAAGCACAAGTTAAAGCTAGGTTCTGCTGCATATAAAGAAAACCCACGTACCAGTGAACTAAATAAAATAGAGGCTTCTTTTTCTGTCATCTGAATAATTCCAGAAGAGGTATTCCAGGGCTTGTGTAGCAGCTACATGGTCACAGGAGATCCAGGCATCTTCCATCTTTCTGCTCTGCATCTTCCATCTCTTTCTGTGGCTGGTTTTTACCCTCAAGATCTCCACATGGTTACTTTGGTTTGAACTATATGTCTAGATTCTAAATCACGGAGGGGAGAGGAACAGGGAAAAAGAATAGGCCTTCTTGCTAAATAAGCCTCTTTAAAGAGCTTACCCAGAAGCCCTGACTAATGACTTTTATTTACCGTGTTTCCCCGAAACTAAGACCTAGCCGGACAATCAGCTCTAATGAGTCTTTTGGAGCAAAAATTAATATAAGACGCGGTCTTATTTTACTATAAGACTGGTATAATATAATAATATAACATAATATAATACCGGGTCTTATATTAATTTTTGCTCCAAAAGACACATTAGAGCTGATTGCCCGGAAACAGGATACGTCCCACTGGCTACTCCTGTCTATAAATGAGGCTGGATTTGTTTGTAAAGCAGGGCATATTACTGCTTTCAGCAATAATAGATATCCTGTAGGTATGGAAGAAGGGGAAAACCATATGAGGTAGATACCAGCATTTACAATTGTAAATACATTTATTTAGGTAACAACCATTAGTCAAATAATGAAAAATGTTGAGTAAAAAGATAATACAGACTGCACAGACAGGGTAAAAAATAGGAAGCTGGTCCTCTTAATGACTGAATGAATGGACAATGGGAAATATTGCTCCTAAATATGGTAATTAAAGGTAGACTTCATTGCCTCTAAGCAGTGCTTCAGGTTGGACAGAATGAGAAGAAGCCTTACTGCTCCATTTCTTTTGCAACAGCTTCTGTTTTACTTCTGTTTAGTTGGAGATTGCTTTGGAATTACAAAAATGCCCTTGTTTCTTTTCTTCTAGTCATTATTGCCTTCTTCTACATAGATGAGTTTACCATGTGAAAATAACTAACTGCTGGTGTATTTTCAGGTGGGAGTTAGGTTGAGGCAGCTGGGATAAGGCGAAAATGAATTTGGAAGGTAATTTAGGTGTTTTAGGGGGGCTCCCCAACTGAGTTGGCAGTCAGTTGCGATATGCATGGTAAAGTCATGCTTTGTTGAAAAGATTGATTTTGGAGGGCAAGGTTTAGGTCTGGCCATAGGACTTGCTAACACTCTCTTGAATTGAGATTAACCTCCCCAAATGTCAAGGTTTCCTCCTCAGGGACAGATGCAATTCTCCTAGGTTTACTGCATAGCTAAGAACAGATGCGAATGCATGCTTGTGATAAGCATGTGGCTCTCAAATGAGAGAGAGAGAGAGAGCGAGAGAGAGAGAGAGAGAGAGAGAGAGGCAGAACCAAGGTGGGGGGGGGGGGGGCAGAACCAAGGATATTCAGTTTCATTTTACAAACTGAGCAGTCAAAGAAGTCATTTTCCCCCCATGGAGAGAAATCAGTTGGGAGAGAGGAGATAGAGAAACTAGGAGGGTCATTTTAATGGAGTTTTCTCTATGTGGAAACAGGAAAAGAGATTCTTCCCCAATAAGGAAAAGAACAGGTTAAAAAGCCAACATATATTGCAGTCTGACTCCTGACCTAGGTGATTACAATAAATTTCTTTATCTGTCCTTAAGAGGAAGATATAGCATCTTATCCAATTGGATGGGGTCCAGAATTGAATTTAGAGAATAGTGCATGTATGGTAAAAGCAGAACCACACCCACATGTGCCTGCCTCAAAGGTAATTTTTTTTTAAAGGGATCTCAAATAACTACAAAATGATTTGAATCAGAGCCAGAGTTAATAGCCCACAAATGGGCCAACCCTCCAGTGCCCCCTATACTCAAATTGGGAGAAATAACATTCAAAGAACAAAATAGAAATTGCAGTCTCTTCCTCTGTCATTCCCAACAGTACAGTGATCTTCTGTCCCCAGACATGGTTATTAATATAGGAATAATCTTTTATATGGATGGGAACAGCTTTCTTCCAAAAACAGAATTGGCTTTTTGAAGACACTTGCTCTTATGGAATTTTTTTTCATAATTTCTTCTGTCGTTTCTAGAGATTTGGGGCAGAAGAGGAAGGAGGCAGCATGTGCTCAGTCTGTCATCGTAAAATATTCTAATTATCTCCATTTCAGAAAGACCTAATGGAAGACCACTACAGACCCTGCCTAACACATCACATTAGGGAGAGCCCCCAGAAAAACTGGGGTACACAGCCAATAACTAAAGCTTTCTAATTAATCTTCTGTTGCTTTCCCACATCCCTGTATCTCTGTTACCTCTGGTGCATTATGGAACTAGCCTAGACTAGCTCCGTGGCTATTCTAAGGGAATCACCTAATTTTTGACACCACTTCCTGAGCCTTAATCTTCAGGCAACTATCCTTTCTCCTCTGAATAATTGACCTCTAGATCCTCAGAGCAGATTCAGTTGCTTTGCTTTTAAAACACTTGGTGATAATTGCCAAGAAGCCACTCGAAATGGGACTTTTTAAAGACCCCGAGACCTCTGTCACTCAGGTATAAATAGAGCACTTGCTTCCTCCATATCTTTGAACCCATGAAGAGGCTCTTGTGAGCTTATATTCACTATTAGAAACATTATTTTTAATGAATAAGTGAATTATAGAAATCTACAATACTCTATCAGAAAAGTCTTACAAAACAATTGCAAATCTCATTTTATAGTAAAGTAGTCTCTTATTTTTTTGTGCATAATATCAGTTTCTAGGTAGCTAGATACTTCCTGGACCCGAAATGGTTTTTAATATTAAGCTGTCCCAATGTTTATTATTTATATATTGAGATTGCTTGTGGTTTCTAAACTGATGCAGAGAGAGAGCGGGGACATTTTAACCTGATCACTCTTTTCAAGAATCTGGTCTTAGCTGTCATTTTCTTAGAGATGCAGTCTAGAAACACATTTCTGTTAAAATTCCCATTTTTTTCCCCATTCCCCAACATATAATGCTCTCATTCTATCACATCATCCAGTTTTATATTCTTAGCATTTAAAACAATCTGAAATTATCTTGCATATTCAGTTGGTAACTTGTTTATTAAATGTTTCTTCATTATAAATTTAAATTCCGTAAGAGCATAAATCTTATATTATTCAACACTGAATCCCAAATACCTAGAATATTGTTTGGTTATTAATATATTTTTGGACAAATGAACTGATCAGTGATTATTTTATTTTCATTTTTGATCGGGAATGATGATTAATTTTTCCCTATAAAGTAAAATAGGAAGTTAAAGGGGATCTTCTATGGAAATGAAGAGTTTGGGAAGAATCTGGATCATTGTGGGGAGGCTAGACAAATGTTTTAATTACAATTCAGTGAAGACAAGGCTACTGTTTTCTGCAATTTTTTAAAATCTTTAACTTCCTCACTTTTTTATTGTTGGTATGTTTTTCCTAATAATAATAGCTGATGATTTAATCACAAGATTGGCACATGAAAAACCCTTAGATTCAAAAGGGTGGTATTTGGGGACTAAAAATTAGGAAACTCTTTATTCCAAAGTTTGTTGTGAAGCACAAATCCAAGTAGCAGGAAATAAATTCTGTCTAACATAAACAAAAAGAAAGATATTTTTGGAGGAATACTAGGCAGTTTATAAGATGGAAGGAAAAGCTGAATAAACAAACTTCAGAAAGGCAGAACGAGGGCTGCTCTGAGAATTCCTTTTCAGTAGCACATTACTGGTAAGGTGACCAAGCTCCAGTGACTTTTCAGCTTCTGTCTTTCTATTTGAATTTTAAATTTCCAGAAGTAGACTAGCAATATGAGTGTAATATGAGGCAACAATTTTCCCTCTACTCCTCCTGTTTTCATATAAAAGCAAAACGATGAACTGAAGGGGAATTTTTTTTAAAGTTATGCTTGTGGGAGTATAGAAACTTGGGGACAAGAATAAACTCAGTGAGAATATAATTATAATAGCAAACATTCGTAGAGTGTTACTGTGGACCAGACACTGTGTGGAGTATTTTGCACCATTAACTCATTTAATTCTCATGATAACTTTATGAATTAAGGATAATAATACAGTTCACATTTGAGAAAACTGAGGCTTAGAGAAGTTCAGTAACTTGTCTAAGGTAGCATATTAGCAATTTGCGGTCATTAGGAGTAATTAGGAGGCTGTTACAGTAATTCAAAGCAAGAATTGATAAGGGCCTGATCTAAGTTAGTGAGACAGAACCAATAAAGCTTGGAGAATGGTTAAATAGAGAATGTTAAACAGGGAGGAATCAAGAATAACTCCTAGGCATCTGGATCAGAAAGTGGATGATTTTTATTCAAAAGGAAGAACAGATTTGATGGTGGAAGTGTAAGGAGATACCTTGTTAAGTACTTTGTATAAGGCATTTTACTTGCCAATGGGATTTGTCAGCAGGTCTTCTGCTGTGCTCTTGCCCACTTGCAGTCTCTTCTCCACAAAGAATTCCCTTCCATGTCCTTCAAGACCCTACCTCTCTTACTTCATTACATGCAGCTCTTTCCCTTTCGCAGTATAGTCTAGACATACAGGCCTTCTCAGGGGTGAGTTTCTTCCTGTCCTAGGGTCATTGCGCTGGCCAATTCCTTTGACTAGAATGTTCTTTGCCAAGATCTTGTCATAGCTTTTCTTGATATTCGCTCCTGGGTCAGATGTCACCTCCTCATCGAAGCTCTTCCTGAGCACCCTTCTTCCATGCCTCATACCAGTTGCCTCCCACCCCCCAGTCACCTTTCATTGCACTCATCACTGCCCAAAATTGTGTTCATTTGTAACCTAGCTGTTTATTGCTGTTTACCTCCTCTAGATTATAAACTCCATGAGAGCAGGGACCATGTACATTCACCATCTACTCGTGAGGACAGTTCCCAGGGCCCATATAAGCCCAATAAGTATGTGTTGAAAGATTAGAAAGTCCTATACGTGAACTCGGAGTGACTTCTCAAACCACTTTAAATCCTTGATAACTTGCAGCAAGCCACAAAATGTGAATTAATACAAACATGTTATACAAATTCATAATTAGTAAACCTTAAACTTCTATAAAGAATTTATAATCACTTCTCGGCCTTTTGGCGAAGATCGAGTGAAGAATTTACAGTGATTCCCATTGCAAAAATTATAATTTTATCAAATCCTGTCATCTCCTTAGTGGCAGATTTTAAAATTGGAAAATCTTTTTTAACCTGAGAAAAAAAATTCATCTTTGATAATTTCAAATTTCTATACTTTGTCTTTTCTCTTAAAGGCTCAATCTCAAGATATAGTTCCAACGATAGGATTCAGCATAGAGAAATTCAAATCATCCAGGTAATTCACTTCATATGTGACTAAGAAGTTGTGGGTGAAAATGATAATATTAGATCTACCTAGTCATTCCTCCTACGCTTAGAAAAAATAATTTGTTGTTTCAGAAGCTCGTACAAAATATGTTTATATCACTACCTCTGGATTATTTTTCAGAATTTAGAGGTTAGACAAACTGATCACTAACAAAAACAAACCATCTTTTTTATATGTTGCTCATTGCAAAATCATATTTCAAGAAATTTATTTAACAGCATTTGTACTTGAAAATTGGCCCAAGATGAATATTGTATATTCAAGAATGGGTTCTTAGATTGAAAGCAATTTAAATTTTTAAGTGAAAGTTACATGTTAAAGTTAGTAGCTTAGAATGTAGTCACATGTTTTTTTTGTGTGTGTTTTTTTTGTAGTTTGTCTTTTACAGTGTTTGACATGTCAGGTCAAGGAAGATACAGAAATCTCTGGGAACACTATTATAAGTAAGTATGTTTGTGAATTTTGGTTAACTGGGTGGGTATATTTTAATAACAAATAGATTAGATAGTCAAATGATTACGTGGGGTGGGTTGTAGTGTTCATTTTTCATATAATTTAAGCACATTTCCTAACTTTAAAAAAAGTGCAGTCATACTTTACATTATTTCTCAAATGCATGAAATCCTTCATAACCTTGAGCCTTTACATGTGCTGTTCTGTTTTTAACACCCTGTTCTACCCTACTTCTCCGCAGTTTCAAGTTAATATAAGGACTAGCTCAAACGTCACCTCCTCTTTGAAATTCACTGTTTTGCCCAGTTATTCTGTCCCCCGTGTTCTCACAGTACTTTCATATCCCTATAATCATACTTAATTCTGTCTTAAAGTCATATAGCATAGCCGCCTCCCTAATGGGATTAGGAATTCCTCAAGGGCAGGGTTTATTGCTCATTCAGATTATGTCTTCAAGGCCAAGTAAATATTAATTGAATAAATTTAGTTAAAATAACAGTGCTGTCCAAAAGCTGATCCATTTGTCCTACAAGCAGTTCTAAACAAGACATTTTTCAGCATATGCAAATCAAGTGCTCACTAAGTATGTTGGATCAACAGCTGTCAAGTTAAGGATCCAAATGTGTTTGAAGGCAGTATAACTCAGTTTTGGAGTCTGAAACTTAAAAACAGTATCCCCAAGGTAAGAGTCCTTATGAACTCTTACCTTGAAATGGTATGCGATGACTGCCAGATCAGATTTTTATTTTGATTGATTAATTCTTTCCTGCTAATGTGGGAATGAACATTATATTCCTCAGATATGAACCAAGGAGATTCATTTCAGATATTCTTTTCAATGACTGCTTGAATAGATTGAAGGCCTATTTAAATCATACATGTATAGGTGACCTCTGAGGAGAAGGAAAAGAGGGCTTTGGATCTGAGGGTCGGTTTGGAAAAGGAAAAGTGGCATGTTTCTGATATCCCGCATTAAACTTCCTAGGGAAATGTGAGTTGTTTTGTTTTTTAAGGAAACCTGAGTTTTCAGTATAGGATTTTTTAATTCCTGCTCCAATTAGTAAAAATTCATTAAATATATATATATATATTCACTGTGAGGCACCGCCAGAGGAATGAGTCATGGGCAACCAAAATTGATCTATTACAATTTATGTGGTGTGTTTGAGCTGCGGGAGGTCAGGCTAGAAAAGACCATAATCTCCCCAAGCAAAGAGGGGTATGGAGTTTTATAGGAGGGGGTAAACAAGACTGTTCCCCCTTTAATGCTTCAGGGTGTTTTCGTTGGCAAAGGGCTTCAGGGCATGACCAAGCCCTCCGGCTCCACACCCGGGCCCCAGATTGCTGTCCGGGGACCTGACCACCCAGGCCCGATGATCACAGGCCCCTGGGAGATAAAGCAAGACTGGATCCAGACAAGATGGCTTTTATGATAAGGTTTTTGCTCCTGGCCTAAATATGGCTTAACATTTACTTTCACTACTTTTATAAAAATAACATTTATTTTAATTACAGGAAAAAAATACATAGAAAAGAGTACTTCAAAAAAAGGAAACTTTCTGATTTTAACTCCTTTTACTTCAAAATCTTTTTGGAAGAAATTACTGAACTCAGAAATATTATACATAAATTGTAGGTTGAATGGTGAGGAGCCTACAGTAATAGTAAATTTATTTCTTGTAGCTCTATACTTTTATGATTATTAAAAAACAAGCTCATTTTAATCTATCAGACTGAAAGAGATTAAAAAGATTAATTAAGTCTGCTGTAGGCAAAAGGAGTCACTTTTAGTGGGAATGTTAATCTTTTTCAGGATAATTTATCAATATCTGTTAAAATGAAAAATGTTTGTGCCCTTCAGCTATCATTTTTGCTTTACGAAATGTATCCTGTGACTAAAACTAGTCAGTCAGAGATATGCATAGAAAGATGTGTTGAGCATTATTTATAGTGACATTTTTTTCACATTGCAATTATATAAAGAAAAATATCACTCTTAATAAAAATATGTGCTTACTTTATATAGAGAGAAGAGAGTTGTTAGTAAAATATGCGCCAAGCCATTAATAGCATTTGTTTTGGAAATAATAAGATTATAAGGGAAGTTTACTTTGTCATTTGTATGATTATGTAATGTTAATTATTATATAATTTCTGCATATTACTCTTACAACATAAAAAAGTTATAAAATATAAGGAGTGTATACTTTTTTAATGTTTAAAAAATACAGAAAAGAATATTTTAAAAGCTCCCCATAAATATCGCTCCTAATAAATTTACCATTGTTAATCACTTTGCTATGTTTCCTCTTTTTGGAAATATATAATATATACTTAACATAATTGCTAAAGGAGCCTTCTAAAATTATGTACAGTATATAGTTTTTATTCTACTTTTTCAGTTAGCATTCTATGATAAGGGTAAATCAGAAAAAAACATACCAAGAATTTAACTCCAGTGGCTGTCTAATATTTTTTCGTATGCCTGTGCCAAAATTTGCTTAATTTCTCTGTTTTTGGATATGAAGGCTTTTCTCAGTTTTTGAAGATTATAAACAATCCTTCAATTAACATCTTGCTGCATAAATCTTTGTCACAGTTCATGTTTCCTTAGAATAAATACCAGAAATAAAATTACTGTCTCAAAGTGATTGATTGTACAACGTTTTAAAGCTGTTGATAGATTATTTCCAATTGTACCAGTCTCTATATCCACTAGGAATTTATGATTGTGATAATCTGCATTCATTTTTTTAAATGATAGGAGAAAATGGTATTTAAAAAGTTGTTTTACTTTTATATTTATGTGATTACTAATGACATTGAACTCTAAAATCTTAATTTATGACTAGACTAAGTGATTCACAAAAAAGTATAAATGTCCAGTAAATATATGAAAAAATAGTGAACTTCACTAGCAATTAATGAAATACAAAGTAAAATAATATGTTGTTAGAATGGCAAAAATTGAAAAGAAAGAAAAGAGCTATGCTGAGGAGTGGGTAGGAAAAATGCTGGTGGTAGTATAAATTGATACAACATTTCTAGAGGACAATTTAGCAATGTTTATCTAAATTTTAAATTTTATATGTATCCCTAGAAATTTTATTCATAAGAACAGATGATAAAGTTTCAAGACCTTTTAGAAATGTATTTAGGACGTTGTTTATCTTGAAGTTTTACATACTAATGAAAATTGGAAATAACCTATAAGTCCAACAATTGAAGTTTGACACAGCCTTTGATGACACATCTATGCAGTGGAATACTTTATAACCATTAAAAAGAAAGTGTGCAGAAGCAATCAGTGATTTTTGAAGTGCCCCTGTGATCTATAAGTGAATCCTTAAACTAGTTCAGTGGCTGGCTATCAGCTTTAAAAACCAAATGGAATAAAATAAAAGCGTTTGTATTGTTTTGTATTGTTTCAGGGGATTTATTTCAAATATATACTTATGTGTCTGTTTTATCTTAATAGAAAAATGTATGTCTCTCTATGGTTATGTTAAAAATGTTTGAGAAACACTAGTGTGGAGCTTTAATGTTTCATATAAAAGTACTTCAAGCTATACTGCAAAAAAATATCAAGGAAATGTACATATATATCAGAAAGGCAGGGTATAAAACAGGATTCCATTCGTACAGGTGTAGATATTCATATGTGACTACACAAAGAAAACGTTCAAATTGATTTACATGAAAACATTAATAATGATTATATCTGTGTAATAGGGTTATGGTTTAACTTGCAATTTTTTGTAAATTATGAAACAAGTTGTTACATTTACCCTACGGGTATTATCATCTAATTGAAAAGAAATTATTTTACATGAAATATCACTAATGGATTAATCACTCATGAACTAATAAGAAACAGCACCAAAGCCTATAATGATAAATGGACATAGGACTTGAAGAGGTAATACACAGATTAGGATATACAATTGAATAGTAAACATAGAAAATTGTGTAAGTTTATCTTTAATTTTTCTTGTTCTTTCTATTACTATACAGAGAAGGACAAGCCATTATTTTTGTCATTGACAGTAGTGATAGATTAAGAATGGTTGTGGCCAAAGAAGAACTTGATACTCTTCTCAGTCATCCAGGTACGTGTGTGTCTGTCAGTCCACGATGACTGTGCTTGGGGGTCTGTTTGCATATGGTACTTTGTTCTTTGATGTCAACAAAAAGTGGTGCTTTCACTGTGTAATTATCTTTTATTTAAAATATTTTAATTAGAAAACGTTTGTTATGCAGAACTCATAATATCTTTACTTATCGCACCATATATTTTTTAAATTGCAAATCTTTTTGCAGTGTTTTCCAGATCTGTGATGTTTATTTTTCCCCAAAATAAAAATGCCCTTTTTTCTGATTGCATAAATAATATGTCAATAGCCAAAAATGCAGACAGAAAAAAAGAATAAGGAAGAAAGTAGAAATCCATATATTTCACATTCATTAAAATGATTTTGGTTATCATCTTTTCATGCGTGTATGTATGTATATATGTATGTGTGTATGTATGTATAATCATAGCATTTCTTATATACGTATTGTGGGAACTCTTTTAAAAAATATCTTTTCTCCTTTAAACTCCCAACTGCCAGACCCCCACCCCCCTTTCAAGATACCACTGTTAACAATTTGGTATTTTTTGCGTCATACCTTTATATATCCATATACGTATCTATATCTACTATCTACATTACACCCATGCATGTGCACAGGCACACATGCACCAAAGGTATATATAGGGTGGGGGCTATGAGGACTGTCATTGTTATTTGCTAAAATAGGATTATATTCTATACTTCTGCACCTCCCTAACCTCAAATAACACTACATAGTGGAAATCCTTTCAAGTCAGATTGTATATATGTAATTAGTCTTTTTAATGGTGCCTAATATGCCATTCTATGAGTGTATCATGGTGTATTCACCTATTAGTGGATATTCTTCTTTTTTTTTTTTCCACACTACAAACAATGCTCCAGTATCTATTGTGTAACTCTGCATTTCTTGCCTTACTCATGTCTGAGAAAAGATTTTAAGTGGTCTTTGTGCTAGAACTTTTAGAAAAGCATGGTGATTTAAAAGAAATGTGGATTTGTTAGAAATGGAACAAAAATAGTGTGGGTCTTTAT
The DNA here is from genome assembly GCF_057876585.1 of Rhinolophus sinicus. Lineage (NCBI taxonomy): Eukaryota > Metazoa > Chordata > Mammalia > Chiroptera > Rhinolophidae > Rhinolophus > Rhinolophus sinicus. The sequence continues at coordinate 82,009,210 of NC_142517.1, read as the reverse complement.
AACAGTTCTTGCTGTTTAACCACAATATCTTAGGTATTTTTATTAGAAAACCTCAAGCTTATTCAAATATGTTGGGGGGAAAATTACCCAGCCTGTGCTTTTTATGTGACTTTTTCACTTAAAAAAAATATATTGGTCTTTTATCTGGGTTGGGAATGCATTTTTTAATATGCATTCCCTTTGTGTTAATCTTTCCACTTTCTCCTCAAAAATTTGTTGTAATGTTGACCAATGAAATGAAATCATTCTTACAAAATCTGCTTCAAATATAATGGGAACCTTGATTTTTTTCAAGAGAAGCTTTGTCTGTGTATCTTTATGTACTGATGCATTTATTTTATGGGATAGATTCCCAAAGGAGGGATTTCTCAGATGAAGTGTATATGAACGTTTTATTGAAGTATAAGTGGTATACAGTGAAATGCTCAGATCTTAAGTATATATAGTTCAGTAATTTTGACAAATGAATACACTCATGTGACTACACTCCCCATCAAGAAACAGAACATTTTCATCATCCCAAAAAGTTCTCTCATGCCCCTTCCCAATCAATACCCACACCTGATGCCAAAGGAACTACTAACCTGATTTCTGTTACCAGATTATTTTTACCTATTCTGCAATTTCATATAAGGGGGGAAGAGTACATATAATTTTGTGCTTAGGTTTTTTTCATTCAGCATAATGTTTTTGGGAGTCACACATGATGTTTCATGTATCACTTGTTTATCCCGTTTTACTGCTTTGTAATATTTTATTATATTAATATACCACAGTTTGTTTATCCACTCTCCTGTCAGTTGACATCTGAGCTGTTTCTACTTTAAGGCTATTATGAATAAACCAACTATGAACATTTTTGTAAAAGGCTTTTTGTAGACATATGTTTTTATTTGTCTTGGATAAATTCCTAGTAACGGTAATGCTGGGTCGTAGGGTAGATGTATGGATAATATTTTAAGAAACTACCAGATAATTTTTCAATGAAGTTAATACTATCTTGCATTTCAATAGCTATGTATAAGAGCTTCAGTTGTTCCACATCCTCTTCAGTGAATGATGTTAAGGTTCTTTCATTTCAATCTTTCTCCTGAATGTATAGTAGGATCTAATTGTACTTTTAATTTGCATTTTCCTGATGACTAATTATGTTGAGAACTTTTTCTTGTTCTATTGGCCAATCTATTCATTCTCTTAAAGAATGCTGTTTTAAATCTTTTGCCCATTTGTTGAATTAGGTTATTTGTCTTCTTCTTATTGATATATAAGATTTCTTTATATAGTCTAGATTTAAAGACTGTCAAATATATGTGTTTTAAAGGTATTTTTTCAGTCTGTGACTTCCTTTTTATTTTCTTCACAGTACCTTTTAATGAATAGATGTATCCAGTTTTTATGAAGTCTAACTTATCATTTTTATATATATACATTTTTTTCTATGTACTCTCTAAGAAATCTTTGCCTATCCTAAGATTGCTCAGATATTCTATGTTTTCTTATAATAGCTTTATAGTTTTAGCTTTTATATTTAGGTCTGGGATCCATCTTGAATTAATTTTTGTGCTTTTTTTTATACACATACCCAGTTGTCTCAGAATCCATTTGTTGAAAAAATTTCCTTTTCCACTGAATTACTTGTCAAAATCGCTTGACTTTCAAAGTTTATCAAATATCATTTGACTGTATATAGGTAGATCTATTTCTGGACTTTGTTCTGTTCCATCGATCTCTTCATGTCCTTTCATACGGTCTTGATTATTATAGATGTATAATAAATCTTGAAATCAGATAAGATAAATTTTCCAATCCTGGTCTGCTTTTGAAAAATTATTTTGGTAGTTCTAGGTCTTCCATACTTTTAAATAATTTTTAAATCAGCATGTTAATTTGTAAAGAAAACCCTGCTGAGATTTATTTTTATTGCATTTGGGGATAATTGACATTTAACATTAGACTTAACATTGAATGTTTAAACTCATGAGCATGGTATGTCATCTCACTTATTCATGCTTTTCCAAATTTAAGTTATCTTTCACAGATGTCTATGTAAAAGTCTTACACATCTTTCATTCAATTTATATTTTTTATATTTTGGAAGCTATTTTAAGAGTCTCATGCTCTACCGACTGAGCTAGCCGGGCGCCGCTTGGAAGCTATTTTAAGTGGTACATTTTGTTTCATATTTTAATGGTTCATTGCTAGTTTGTGAAAATATCAACTTTGTATTCTAGAATATTGTTAAATTTATTTACTCTAATCATTTTTCTGTAGATTGCTTAGAATTTTCTGTGTATAAAATCATGTCTCCTGCAACGACAACAAAAAACATTCTGCTTCCTTTTTAGTTTTTACCTTTTTATTCGTTTTCTTGTTTTATTGCATTGGCTAGGACCTCCAGTACAATGTTGAATAGAAGTGGTAAGTCTTGTTGTATTCCCATTTTTTTTGTTGCTGTTGAGATATAATTGACATGTAACATTATATTAGTTTCTTTATATATTCTAGATATAAAGCCTCTGTGAAATATATGTGTTTTAAAGATTTTTTTATGTGTATAACATAATGATTTGATATTTGTATATACTGTGACATTATTAACACAATAAGTCTAGTTAACATCCGTCACCATGCATAGTTACAAAATATATTTATTTATTTATTTATTTATTTATTTATTTATTTATTTATTTTTGCTTGTGATGAGAACTACTCTCTAAGATCTAGCTCTTAGTGACTTTCAAACATGCAATACACTATTATTAACTATAGTCACCATGCTGTAAATTACATCCCAGGACTTAATTTATTAATTTATAACTGGAAGATTGTACCTTTCCACTTTGCCCACTTCTTACCCCCTGCCTCTGGCAACCACCAATCTTTTACCTGTATCTATGAGCTTGTTTTTTGTTTGTTTTTTTTTAGATTCCACAAATAAGTGAGAGCATATGGTATTTGTCTTTCTCTACCTAACTTATTTCACTTAGCATAATGCCCTCGAGGCCCATCCATGTTGTCATAAGTGACAGGACTGTGTTCTGTTTTATGACTGAATAATACTCCATTGTATATACCTATACACATTTTCTTTATCTACTTCTGTGCCACATTTTCTTTATCCATTCGTCCATCCATCAGTGGATACTTAGGTTATTTCCATATCTTATTGCCATTCGTTACATTTAATATTTTACCATTAAGAATAATGTTAATTGTAGGGGTTTTCTATACATCTTTATTAGGTTAAGGAAATTTTTTATATTCCTAATTTTTTGGAAGCTTTCATCATAAACTAATGTTACATTTTTCCGATTCTTTTTCTACATTTTAAAATGATAATGCAATTTACATTATTAATTTCCATGTATAAAACCAATCTTACATTCCTGGATTAAACCTCATTTGAATATTAATTTTTATGCATATTATTGAATTGGATTTGCTAAAATTTTGTTAAAGATTTTTGGTTTTGTGCTCATGAGGGTTTTGGTTTTGGTTTTTTTTTCAATTAAATTTACTGGCATGACATTGGTTAATAAGATTATATAAATTTCAAGTATACAGTTCTATAATACATCATCTGTGTACTGCATTGTGTGCTCATCACTCAAAGTCTAGTCTTCTGTCATCACTATAGATTTGACCTCTTCAACTTCTCCCTACCCGCTTTCCCTCTGGTAACCACCATACTGTTGTCTGTGTCTGTGAGTTTTGTTCGTGTTCTTTATTCATTTGTTCCTTTCTGTTTTATATCATTCATATGACTGAAATCATACGGTTGTTGTCCTTTTCCATCTGACTTATTTCACTTAGCATGATACTCTCAAGATCCATCCATGATGTCGCAAATGGCAGTATTTCATCTTTTCTTATGGCCAAGTAATATTCCACTGTGTATATGTACCACATCTTTATCCATTCATTCATCAAAGGACACTTAAGTTTTTTCCATGTCTTGGCTACTATGAATAATGCAGCAATGAACATAGGCGTACATATATCTTTATAAATAAATGTTTTCAAATTTTTCAGATGCATACCCAGAAGAGGGACTGCTAGGTCATATGGTAGCTGTATTCTTAATTTTTTGAGGAACCTCCATACTGTTTTCCATAATAGCTATACCAATTTATATTCCCACCAGCAGTGTATGAGGGTTCCTTTTTCTCTGCATCCTCTCCAACACTGTTATGTCTTGTCTTTTTGATAATAGCCATCATAACAGGTATGAAATGGTATCTCATTGTGGTTTTGATTTGCATTTCCCTAATAACTAGTGAAGTTGAACTTCTTTTCATGTATCTTTTGGCCATTTATATGTCTTCTTGGGAAAAGTGTTCAGTCTTCTGCCTATTTTTTAATTAAATTATTTGTTTTTGTTGTTTTTGAGTTGTATGAGTTCTTTATATATTTTGGATCATAGCCCATTACCAGAGGTATTGTTCTCTCATTGGGTTGATGCCTTTTTGTTTTGTCGATGGTTTCTTTGGCTGTGCAGAAATGCAGAAGCTTTTTAGTTTGATATGGTCCTGTTCATTTATTTTTGCTTTTACTTCCCTTGCCTTTGGAGACAAATTCATAAAATCCTCTCTGAGACCAACGTCCATAAGTTTAGACCTATGTTTTCTTCTATGTATTTTATTGTTTCTTATATGTAGGTCTTATGTGTAGGTCTTTGTGCCATTTTGAGTTAATTTTTGTGATTGGTATCAAATAGCAGTCTAGTCATTCTTTTTCATGTAGCTTTCCAAATTTCCCTGCACCATTTATTAAAGAGGTTTTCTTTTCTCTATTGTATGCTTTCGGCTTCTTTATTGAAAATTAGTTGCCCATATACATGTAGGTTTATTTCTGGGCTTTCAGTTCTGTTCCATTGGTCTCTGTGTTTGTATTTCTGGCAATACGATCCTCTTTTGATTATTGTAGCTATGTAGTATAATTTGAAGTCAGGGAGTGTGATGCCTCCAGGTTTGTTCCTTTTTCTCAAGATTGCTTTGGTTATTTGGGGTTTTTCTGTAGTTTCATACAAATTTGATGATTTTTTTTTTGTCTATTTCATTAAAAAATGCCATTGGGATTTTGATGGGGATTGTATTAAATCTGTCTATTGCTTTGGGTAATATAGTTATTTTAACTACGTTGGTTTTTCCAACCCATGAACACAGACTATCTTTCCGTCTTTGTTTTATCTTCTTCAATTTCTTTCAGTAATGTATTGTAGTTTTCAGTGTATAGTTCCGTCACATCCTTTAAGTTTATTCCTAGGTATTCTTTTTATTGCAATTGCAAATGAAATTGTTTTTTCATTTCTTTTTCTAAAATTCCATTGTTAATAAATATATAGGAACGTAGTGGATTTTCTACATTGACTTTGTATTCTGCAACTTTACTGCATTTTTTAATTATTCTAATAGCTTTTTGGTGGAGTCTTTAGGGTTTTCTATATAAAGAATCATGTCATCTGCAAAAAGTGACAGTTTGACTTCTTCATTCCCAATTTGGATGGTTTTCTTTCTTTCTCTTGCCTGATTGCTCTGCCTAGGACTTGCAATACTGTGTTGAGTAACAGTAGTGAGAGTGGTCATGCTTGTCCTGTTCCTGATCTTAGAGGAAAAGCTTTCAGTTTTTCACCATTAAGTATATTAGCTGAGGATTTATCATCTGTGGCCTTTACTATGTTGAGGTACTTTCCTTCTCTACCCATTTTATTGAGTGTTTTAATCATAAATGGATGTTGTATCTTGTGAAATACTTTTTCTGCATTATTGATATGATCATATGATTTTTATTTTTTATTTTATTAATGTAGTGTGTCACATAGATCTATTTGCATATGTTGAACCATCCTTGCACTCCTGAATGAACCCCACTTGATTGTGATATATAATTTTTTAAATGTATTGCATTTGATTTGCTAATATTTTGTTTAGGATTTTTGCATCAGTATTCATCCGAGATACTGGTCTGTAATTTTCTTTTTTTGTGTGTCATCCTTGCCAGGTTTTGGTATCAGGGTAATGTCTTCATAAAATGAGTTAGGAGCTATTGCCTTTTCTTCAATTTTTTGGAAGAGTTTGAGAAGGGTGGATAGATATTAAATCTTCTTGGAATGATAGGTAGAATTCACTAGTGAAGTAGTCTGGTCCTGGACTTTTATTTTTGAAGAAGTTTTTGATGACTGTTTCAATTTCTGTACTATTGATCATTCTATTTATATTTTCCAGTTCTAAATGATTCAGTATTGAAAGGTTATATATTTCTAAGAACTTGTCCATTTCTTCTAGGTTATCAAATTTGGTGGCATGTAGTCTTTCATAGTATTCTTGTATTTCTTTGTATTTCTGTGGTATCCATTGTAACTTCTGTTTTATTTCAGATTTTGTTTATTTAAGTCTTTCTTTTTCCTTTAGTGAGTCTAGCCAAAGGTTTAATTTTATTAATCTTTTCAAAGAACAAGCTTTTTGTTGCATTAACTTTTTCTACTGTCTTTTTGTTCTCTATTTCATCTAATTCTGCTCTAATTTTTATTATTTCCTTCCTTCTACTGACTTTGGGCTTTGTTCTTTTTCTAGTTTTTTTAAGGTGAAATGTTAGGTTGTTTATTTGAGATTTTTCTTGTTTCTTTAGGTAGGTCTATAATGATATAAACTTCCCTCTTATTACCACTTTAGCTCTATCCCAAAAATTTTGGTATGTTGTATTGTCACTCGCATTTGTCTCTATGTATCTTTTGAGCTCTTCTTTTATTTCTTTGACGCAGTTATTGTTTTGTAGATTGTTGTTTATTATCCACATATTTGTGGGTTTTCCGCTTTCTTTTGTCAGTTGGTTTCCAATTTCAAAGCACTGTGGTTGGAGAATATGCTTGGTATGATTTCAGTCTTCTTAAATTTCTTGAGGCCAATTTTGTGTCCCAACATCGGTCTATCCTTGAGAATGTTCCATGAGCACTAGAGAAGAATGTGTATTATGGTGTTCTGAAATGGAAAGCTCTGTAAATATCGATTATGTCTGTGTGGTCTAATGTGTCATTTAAGGCCAATGTTTATTTCCCTTTGATTTTCTATTTGGATGATCTAACCATAGCTGTTAATGGAGTATTTAGGTCCCCTACTATTATTGTGTTTTTGTCAGTGTCTCCCTTTAGTTCTGTTAGTAGTTGCTTTATATATTTTGTTACTCCCATGTTGGGTGCATTTATATTAATAAGAATTATGTTTTCTTAATGTATTATCCTCTTTATCATTATAAAATGTCCATCTTTGTCTCTTGTTACCTCTTTTATCTTGAAATGTATTTTATCAGATGTAAGTATGGCTACGCTGCTTTCCTCTGGATGATGTTTGCTTGGAGTATCATTTTCCACACCTTCATTTTGAGTCTGTGCTTGTCCTTGAAGCTGAGATCTGTCTCCAGCATATAGTTGAGTTTGGTTTTTTTGGTCCAACCTGCTACTCTCTGACTTTTAATTGGTGAGTTCAGTCCATTTAAATTTAGGGTGATTATTGATATATGATGATTTCCCATAGCCATTTTATTTCTTGTTTTCTGGTAACTCTGCATCTCCATTCTTTTCCCTTGTCTTTCTGTCTGTTATTTTTATCAGGTGGTATTTTATGATTTTTACCTCCATTTCCTCTTTCTTTATGTTATGTATCTCAGTTTTAGATTTTTTTTGGAGTGGTTACCGTTAAGTTTATGTAAAAGAAATTTCATATATATAATCGTCTTTTTTCTTCAGCATGCATCTTATCTCCATTCCCCTTTGCAAATTCAGACCTTTACCCCACCCTTTCATGTTTTTGTTGTCATAGATTATCCCTTTTTGTGCTGTGAGGCCATTTCTACATTGTCTTCTTTTTTTTTTAATTTTTTAACTCCTTTAACCTTTATGTTATATTTACGTGTTTGATACCCTATTCTGAATAAGGATTGCAATTTCCTGCTTGTGTGTATCTGTTAGTCGTCTTGATCATATTTTTATTTTCTTTTGTCTTTTTGTTTCAGGTAGAAGAATACCCTTCAGTATTTCCTGTAATGCAGGTCTTGTGGTGGCAAATTCCCTCATCTTTTGTATGTCTGGAAAAGTCTTTATTTCTCCTTTATATCTAAAGGATAACTGCTGGGTATATTTTTTTTGGCTGGTGATTTCTCTCTCTCAATAATTTGAATATTTTATTTCACTCTCTCTTAGCTTGTAGTTTCTGATGAAAAACGTGATGATAATCTAATGGCATTTCCTTTATAGGTCACCGTCTTCTTTTCCCTAACTGCCTGGAGAATTCTTCCTTTGTCATTAATTTTTGACAGTTTTAATGTAATTTTCCTTGGAGAAGACCTTTTTTGAATTGAGATAATTATGTGTCCTGTTAGGTTCTTGAATTTGAAAATTCAGTTCTTTCCATACTTTTGGGAAGTTCTCATTATTTGTTTGAATAGCCTCTCTGTTCCCTTCTCTCACTCTTCTCTTTCTAATATACCCGTTATTCTTATATTGCTCTTTCTAATGTAGTCAGATATTCTCGTAGAGTTCTTTCTTTTTTTTATTTTCCCCTCTCTATTCTCTCTCTTCGTCCACCTGAGTCATTTCAAAATTTTTATCTTCTATGTCACTAATTCCTTCCTCCATCTGGTCAGCTCTATTTCTTCTGTCAGTAATTCATTCTTCATCTCTTTTGTTGAGTTCTTCAGCTACAGAGTTTGTTTGGTTCTTTTTAATGCCATGTATCCCTGAAAATAAGACCTACCCGGACAATCAGCTCTAATGCGGCTTTTGGAGCAAAAATTAATACAAGACCCAGTCTTATTATACTATAATATAAAACTGAGAATAATATAATATAATGTAATTAATGTAATATAATAATATAAGATGGGTCTTATTTTACTATAATATAAGACTGGGTCTTTATAAAATAATATATAGTATAATATAATATAATAAGACAATATAATACTGGGTCTTATATTAATTTTTTTATTTTCAGGAAAACACGGTAGTTTCAGTGCCTTTGTTGAAGAACTCTTTTTGTTCATTGATTGTATTTCTGAGTTTGTTGAATTGCCTTTGTGAGTTTTTTTGTGTCTTGTTGAGTTTTTTTCAGACCTGCAATCTTGAATTCTCTGTCATTTAAATCACATTCTTCCATGTGTTTATTTTCTGGATATTTTTTTTATTTTCAATATGAGTTCTTTTGTTATTTTGGTTATTCATTGTGTTTGATGGATTAATTAACTGGGCATTTGTGGGAATTAAAAGTTTTGTAAGAGTTTGACACTTCCTTGTTAATCAGGTTGATAAATACAGTTGTTTCTTTTATTTTCCAGAAGGTGGCGCTGAAGCATAATTTTTATTTTGTCTTACCTGCACTGCTAGGGTTTGGGGGGATCTCTGTTGGGTAGTGTCGCCTTGGCTGTGGTAAAGCCTCCGTATTCCCCAAGGAGGTAGGCGTCCCCTTTGCGACCTGGTCACCTCAGTCTCGGGGTACCACTCTCGTGGATTGAAAGTGGTGGGCTGTGGGTCTCCTATGTGTTCCCGCCTTCCGATAGCCAGAATCTGCCAGCAGTCCTGCTCTCAGTGGGGGTTGGGCGATGGGGTGGAGGGGAGGTGGCGATTTTGCGTGTCTGTGCTTCTGCTATTCCTCGTGGGTTGAGCCACAGCAAGTACAGACCACTTGGCTTGTAAAGTTTTTTCCCCAACCCTTTTGCTCTCTGCCAAGTGAGGATTTTATTGCCAGGTGGGCCACAGGGGATTGAGTGGTTCCCACATCTGCAGAGTCCTTGGTTCTGCAACTTTTTTTCACCATTTCTCTGACCCTGACCTTGGCCAAGCCTCAATGTGTGCTAGCCACCCAGACCTGATTGCTGTCTCTGTCCATCCGGTCTGGTGTGCCCAGTGGGGGCTGCACCCGAAACCGTCACTGTTGTCTGGAGTGCTAGGGCGGCAGCGAGCATGGGCTGCTGCTGCACGAGGCTTGTGTCTCTGTTCTTCCCGGCTTCCTGTCTGCTGGTGTTCAGATTAGCCCACCTTCAGCTCTCGCAATGTGCAATGTCTCAGGTGCCTGTGTGTGTTCAGTAGGGAATCCTTTGCTGAATTATAGTTGTGTATCTTGTAACTTCAGGAGGAGAGACTGGAGGTCCTCTCATGCTACGGTGCTGCTAATGTCACCAGTTTTTGGTTTTTCGTTTTCTTATAATGTCCTCATCTGATTTACTTATAATGTCCCCATCAGAGTTATAGAGGCCTCATAAAATGAGTTGGAGAGTGTATACTTTTTTTTACTTTTCTTTTTTTGGATTTGTGTAGAATTGGTATTATTTCTTCCTTAAATGTTAGGTAAAATATACCAGTGAAGCCATCTGGGTCAGGATTTTGTGTCTGTTGGGGTGAGTGGAGGCGTAACTTAGGAATGCTAATCCTTAAATGATATTAGGTTATTCAAGTTATATATTTTTTCTTAGGTCACTTTTGGTAATTTGTGACTAAATTTATTAATGTATCTAAGTTGTCAAATTTATTGGCATAACACTGGTTATAGCATCCTCTCCTTATATTTTTAATGTCTCCAAGATCTATCTGATACAACTTTTTATTCCTGATGTTGGTAATTTGTTTCCTTCCTTTCTTGCTCAGTCTTTTAAAGAGTTTATTGGTTTTATTAATTTTTTAAGAACTTCTGGCTTTGTTAATTTCCTCTTTCATCATTACTTTCTGCTCTTGATTTATTACGAACTGTCTCTACTTCCATAGTGTTTCATTATCTCTTTTTCAGATGGAAGTGGAAATCATTAATTTTATATCTTTTCTGATATAAGCATTTAAAGCAAGACATATTCTCAAAGGATTTAGCTACATGTCACAAATTTCAATAATTTCATTTTCTTTATTATGCGGTTCAAAGTATTTTCTAACTTGTTAATTCCTCTTTAACCCTTGGATTCTTTTGTAGTATATTATTTAATTTCCAAAATACTTAGGAATTTTGAAGGTATCTTTTTGTTATTGGTTTCTAGTTTTATTCCATTTGATCAAAGAACATATTCTGTATGATTTCATCCTTCGAAATATATGGCCCGGCATACGTATGATCTAGCTTGGTGAATATTCCATCTGCAATTACATAGATGTGTATTTTGCTGTTGTTGGGTGAAGAATTCTATCAATGATAGTTGATAGTGTTCTCATCTTCCACATTCTTACTGATTTTTTTTGTCTATTTGTTCTGTCAGTTTCTGAGAGAGGAGTGAGGTATGCACCTATGATTGTGGATTTGTTTGTATTTCCCTTTAATACTGTCAAATTTTGCTTTATGTAATTGGAAGCTTGTTTATTAAATACATACACACTTAAAATTGTTTTATCTTCTTGATTGCTTGACCCTTTTATAATTTTTAATGCCTTTCTTTTTCTTTAATAATACCCTTCATTTTTAATGCTACTTTGTCTGATAGTAGTGTAGGCATGCCAGCTTTCTTACACTTATATGTAGTATAATATGTTTTGCCATCCTTTTCACTTTCATCTTGTTAGTGTGTTCAAAGTGTGTTTCTTGTAAACATCATATAGTTGTATGTTGCTTTCTTATCTATTCTGACACTCTCTGCTCCAGGATAAATTCCAACTGGGCTAAATATTTAAATATACAAATTACACTATTACAGCAGTAGAAGAAAGTATGGGGAATTTTTAAAAATAATTTTGGGCCAAGAGGAGGCTTTTCTAACTATAACAAAAACCCAAAATCTTAAAAAAAGATCAATGACTATAACTACATAAAAAGTTTTGAATTGCAGAACAGACCATGAGCACACAAAGGCAAACGACAAGCAAGGGAGACTATTTATCATTCATATCATATATAGCTGCAAGACTTATTTCCTTACTCCTTAATGTATTCTTACAAATCATTATGAAAATAAAAACTTAATAGAAAAAAATGTCAAATGATATGCCAAGATAGTTCATAAATAAAGGAATTATAAACATCTTTTGAATACTTAGAAAGATTCTTTTTTTTTTTTAATTTTTATTTTATTTTATAGACACAGACAATAGAAAGATTCTTAACTTTTCTCAAAACAATATAAGTAAACACTGTGCTAGTACTTTTTACCTATCAATGGAAACACTCATTCTTATACATTGTTGTTTAAGTGTGAATTGACACAATTTTTAAGGGAAGGCTATTGATAATCAATATCTATCAGAATAGCAATTTATATATATTTTGACCCTGTAATTCTACTTCTCAAATTTACTCGGCAGATGTACTGGCCAATTTACAAAATTTACTTTGTACAAGCTTATTCATTACAGTGTTGTTTATAGTTGTAAATATTGGCAGCAACACACATATATCTCAGTTGAGTTCTGGTTAAATAAATTATAGTATATAGTACTAAAAGAGTATTTCACAATGTTAAAATAATGAAACTGCTGTAGATGTACTGGTATGGGACAATCTCCAATATATGAAATTAAGTGAAATGCAAAAGGTATAAAATCGTGAGAATAGTCTTCTACTATTTGTATTATATAAAGAATAAAAATACATTTGCACATATGTAATATTTCTAAAAAGATGCCGAGAAATGGATGATGTGGGGTTGCCTATTTTAGGGAGGAAAAGTGGATAGCCTGGGACAAAGGTGAGAGGGGGATATTTTTACTATATACCATTTTGTATCTTCCGAATTTTGAACTATTTAAATGAATTATCATTCAAAACAGTGAAAAATGTTTCCAAAATTGTAACAAGATAAAAATATCTTGTTAGAGTGTCTGGCTTTTTACTTATAATGCTGTGACTAAATTTTAAAATCAGGTTCCAGTTTATCTTCTTTCTACTTCTATTTAAAGTTTGCCTCCTTTCTGTTTACAGTAAAACGAAACAAACAAAATATTTGACCTTTCTGTAGGTGCTGCTCAGTAACTGCTTAATGAGCCCCCAACTTCCACCTCACTCATCTTTGTTTTAAAGCTTGAACCAGAGGGCAGATAGTCTTACAAAAAGTATTTTTTAAATTCTCATATCATTCAAATACATGCATGACAGTATATGTTTTTAAATGTTTATTATGTATATGTAATATAGAAAGAAGTGATTGGAAAACAATTTTAGTGAATTTCAATTTTAAGAATTGGGAGGAAATGACCAAAAAGCTGGAAGTGTGATGATAGTTTCATTTTCTCTTTCAGATATTAAGCACCGTCGAATACCAATCTTATTCTTTGCAAACAAAATGGACCTTAGAGATGCAGTGACATCTGTTAAAGTGTCTCAGTTGCTGTGTTTAGAGAACATCAAAGATAAGCCATGGCATATTTGGTAAAGTTTTAGATTTGCTTTTCATTTTATCATTCTGAAAAAAAAAAAAAATCAAGATTCACTGTTTCTTTTCTAAGCTCGTTTTATAAGTGACCTAACAAGGTAGGATGTGAGCTAAGGATCTTGTTTTGTAGAATGTGGCATTGCAGGTATCTGTTAATATATTGCTGTTAAAGCCTTTTGACATCTTTTGGGGGATAGAAAAACAGCTCTTTAAAAGAATAACTTAGCCTACTTACTCACCAACTTCACCCACACTGATTTCCTCCTGCACATTGAACCAGCCAGCCACAGTCCCATCTCAGGGTGTTTGCATTTGTCACTCCCTTTGTCTGACTCATTCTCCAAAACAATTTTCCTGACTTGCTATTGCCCTTCCTTCAGGAGAGAGACCTCTTCTGATAACTCTAAAATATCACTATATCTTACCCTGCCCTAGTTTTCACTTTACTTTGCTTTGTTTGTCTATTGCCATGTGACCTCTTCTTTATTTTTCTTTTTGTTTTATAGTCTCTCTTCTTCCACTAGGGCATTAGTGCCATGACACCTGGGGTTTTACCAGTTTTGTTCACTCTGTAACCCCTGGAATAGTAGTAGTACATGCTACTTAGTAGGTTCACAATAAATACTTGTTTATATGAATAAATAGAAATGGAAATATTAAACTTATTTGGATATATTAATAAGGTAGAACTCATAAATAATTTGTGTCTGAAATTATTATACATTTATAATTTGGAAAACCATTTCTTACTAATATATTTAACTCCAGTGTCCAAAATATTCCAATGAGACTTTAGTGCCTACCACTACCTATGTTAAGCTCCTTCTACCCGCCCACCTACCTCCCCCTGCTGCAAGATGTCCTTCTCGTGCCAGTTTCCCCCTTTTTATTTGATGGTATCTATGGAGAAAGACTGAACACTAGAAGCCCACTGCCTCTAGGAGAAACAATATGAAGCAGAAGGTGGTAGAGCTCAGGAAGAACTTTAAGAGCTAACCCTGGTGCTGAAAGAGTAATAGTATAGAAGAGAGCTTGAAAACGCCCTGAAAACTCCTCAGTACTCAAGGCCTCCAGCACCACTACCCAGGAATGAAACACTGCATATCTTAAGTAAAACCCTCCTTACTTTGGAATCAGAGGAAAAGTCAATGTTTGTTAAATGATTCTTGAGTTAGAATTTGAGGTTCTGTGGTATTTTGTTGGGAAAGAGAGGAGGGATATGGGTTGGAGAATTATCTTCAGATGGAAACTGCATTTCTCTACATCATTTAGGTAAATCGTATCTAAATTGATAACATCTGAAGTAGAACAATTTTTAGTTTTTGCATTGTAGTAATAAGTATTGTGAGTACTTTGTTAGAAAATGCAACATTCAAAACTGTGGGTCTAATTAGGAAAAGATACAGTCCTACTTTTGATTTTGAAGTAAAAGTTAATTTTCCAAATGGAAACATCTCTAATTAAAATAATTAGCAATTGAATCTTAACAGATGTATTTATTCATTTATGACATTAAATATTTTTCAGTGAGAGAAAAAGTGATGTCCTGATGCTCTAATATCCTGATGTAGAACATTGTATTACCAGTTTCTATGTTTACTGAGTAACTTACAGAAGAATGCCATGTATTTGTTTTAAAGTGTCTATTATTTTGATTTCTTCTTAATTCAAACTGAATATCTCACTAATTTCCAGTTAGTGCTTCATTTGTTTTTATTTTTGCAATATTTTTAAAGCATGTATAAAATGGAAAATACGTTTATCCTTTTTTCCAGTTTTAGAGATAAAGGAAATCACAGTGATACAGAGATAAAATACTACATCTCTCTTACCTTAAGTACAAACAAATTTATTGGACAATAAAAACATCATAGAGAATTACAATGTGGAAAATTAAAGGAAAACTTTTATGGTTTATTTTTGACTATTATACTAAACATATAGTCAACTCTGATTGTCAGGATCTGACTGCAGTATTGTGTGTTCTTTGACTCAGTCCCTGGTGTAATAGGTATAAATTTTTGCTTATTTACTATCTTGTGAGGGAGACAGATAATAAAACAGGTAAATAGCTGTATAAAATGTCAGCTGGGAAAGTGAAGAAAAATAAAGTAGGATAATAAGATAAACAATGAGAGGTAATTGAGATCTAATTTAAGTCAGGGAGCAGTGCACTCAAAGGTTGGGAGCAATAGCTTTCCAGAATGGCCAGCGGGTGAGAAGGCTTTTGGATGAGAATGTGCTTGGAGTACTAGGAATCGCAAGAAGTCCAGGTTGGCTGAAGCAGAGAGATCTAGTGGGAATTTGTAGGAGCTGAGGCCACTGAGAAATAACCAGGAACCATATCACACAGGGCCTTGTAGGACATGGTAAAGACTTTGGCTTTTATTTAGTTACAAAGAAAGGAAAAGTAGAATTCAAACATTTGGGGTTGTTAGGAAAAGATGCATCATTTTTAGAAATACTCTACCAAAAGGGAAGTATTTCTTCATTGTATTACTTGTTTGGTACTGTAATCTTGTTTGCAACTATAGGTGTGTGGTAAAATCGATACACTGATATTTTTTGATGTATTTCGGTTACTGATGTTTAGCTATTGCTATGGATAACCCATAGTTTGATTTAAATGTCTGTATATCTCATACTGTTTGTTTATCTTCCTATTTTAAAATATTTTGATAAGTCATGTTCTTAGTCTAATAAGTAATTCCCTGGAAGTAATTTTAGTTTTGATTAGAATCAAATTAACTCTTTCAGATAATTTAGTACATTTTAAATCATGCTTCAGCACACTACAAGGAACCCTAATTCAGAAAATCTAATTATACTAATTGCTATTATGTGATTATATTTTGAAAGCAATTGACTAAATCAGTAACATGTTATGGAAAACTATTAGTCTGGGTCTTGGAAAAACTGATTTGCTACTCTAAAAATCCTTTGCATTTTATTATTTTAGTTTATATAATTAAACTATGATTATAAAATAACATTGCAATGAGGATCTGAGTTTATTCTCTTAAAAATGGAAAGACCATGAAAAGACCCTGATTTAAGTGTTTTGTATACATATCCCAATTATTTAATTCTTATAATGACCATATGAGGTCAAGGGTAGTATTCCCCCATTTTACAGATGCTAAAACTGAAGACAGAGAGTTAAATAACCTTTCCAGGTTCCTGAAGCCAATAAATATAAAACTAGTAATGAAAGCTACTGGGATTTTTTTATCCTACCAATTTGCCAAAGATATTGCAGGTTTATACCCTAGAAATATCAATTCCATTTCAAATAAAATCACTCTATTCTATGGCTAAGTTAGAACCTAAATCAAACATTTCTAATAAATGCAATAGATTCCCTGTGGCTGGACAAAATAAGATGGTGGACTCTATAAAACTTTTCCACCACTAGAAAAATAATTCAAAGTATATGTTTTGTTAATGTCAGTCTGAATAATAGTCCTAGAATAACTTTTTAGTGATACACTTTTCCAAATGTGTCGGAGCCTGCCGACGAGACGAACGGTTCCTGAAGTGGGGAGTGAGGATTGAGAAAAAAATAGACAAGAGACAAAGATGGGATCGGGAGGGCGAGCAGTTCTAATTAGACTGCTGCGCCTACTTTATTTTTCAGCTTTCTTTTATACACACAAAAACAAGAAGGTTACATAAAGCGGCTGAGGCAGCAAGTACAGATTAGTTATGTTTTCTCAAAGTTTGGCCCTGACTGTTCTTAGACCTTCAGATATTTTCCCATTCCCAGGGTAGCAGGTGTCTGTTTGTTCTTTATGCTTATCGGAGTTCCCCTTAGTGATCCTCCCAAACTCTGCTTGAAGTTACATTTTCTTAACCCTTAATGCTCCGGCTCCCTACATATCCCCCTTTTTTATTTTGTTTGAGATCGTGTCTGGCTTAGGTAGTCAGTACAGACGCCTTTACTTACCCGTCATTGGATATCGATCATCACAACGACCGACTCCTGTCTTAGGTTGTAAAAACGCTTACTGATCATTACCCGTCATTGGCTACCGATCTCCTTTGGGGTTAGACAGGGGCAGTGGCTTTTGGTTTATTAGCCATGTGGAGCCTTATTTTGTGAATTTCTCCATAAATATCTGTGACTATCCCCATCACAGCTTTTGTGATGCAGGGGAGGAAACACAGTATCAGGAGGATCACAACAAGTGGAATTACAAGGGGGGGCCATAAGTTGAAGCATTGAAGAGTATGATGGAAATCCATTGTGAAAGCTAGAGACAAGTTTGTTGAGAGTATCAGCTATATCGGTGTTTAAGGGAGAGGTCTCTTGCAGTGTCAAGACCTCTTTATGAAACTGGATAAGGTCAAGAGTAACATTTTTTCTTACACGGTCTGTGAGACTCATACCTCATAGCAGAAAAATGTTTATTCCAATCACCCTTTGTCTGTTAACAGCCGAAGCATAAAGTCCCATGATGTCTTACCTTCTCAGGGTCAAGTCACTCATATTGTAACAGCTCTGTTGAGATAAGTGGAGAGAACTGATCTTCATTGCCCTCATGACTTCTCCCACAATCAGGTGAGAGAGGAAAGCCAGAGACAGCAATGGCTTTTGCCAGGCAGGGGGAAGGGGAGGAAAGGCTCCTTTTTGGATCTTCTAAGGCAGCTCATTGGGGGTCCCCACTCGGTTTCGCCTGGCTTAGGTTGTATCTCCCGTGAGATATCTTACCCGTCTTTGGCTGCAAACCATCTTTTGGGGACCAGACAGAGAGACATAAGGTGTAAACACAAGGATGGAACAGAGTCCCAGAAAGGCACAGTCTTACAGACTCTTCTTTCCTTAAGGAAAGACATGGGGGGACAGTCGGCTAGGCTGTTGTGTGACTACATCTCCCCCTTTTTTGTTTTTGAAGCATGAGAAACACAGAACGTGTAGTTATTTCATTTACAGCCCGTCGGAGGGCTATTTGTCCACATCTGAGGACTATGTAAAACAAACAGAACAATAAACAGAATAGCAATATCCCCAGCAAACCCTCTACCCAAAGTCTTTATCCATTTAACAGGGTCTAAAGTGGAAAGTCCTTTTGCAGCTGCGGAAAGTGAGAGCTTTTCCACACCCTAGGGGCGTGGATGGGTATCTATAGATGTCTTCTCTTTTGTGGGCTGTCGTTCACGGTATGGTTTAACACCGACCAGGAATTTACAAAGGTTTTTCTTCCGGACCTGGAGAAATATAAGCAAAGCCTCTTCCCCGTGTTATCTCGCGGGGAGAAGTAGGATCAGCTTTCCCACGTAATATTTTAAACAAAGGTTGTAATTCACCGGTTGTCAACCGCAACTGAGGTCTAATCCAATTAATGTCTCCCAGTAGCTTTTGGAAATCATTTAATGTTTTTAAACAATCTCGCCGGATTTGTATTTTTTGAGGCACAATGGCCTGAGGCATTAAACAATATCCCAGATAAGAGTAAGGAGGCACTTGTTGAATTTTTTCTGGGGCTATAACTAGCCCATAATTGTGGAGCTTTTTTTGTAAATGAGCAAAAGCAGCAAGCAACTTTGGTTCACAAGAGTGGGCAAGAAGTATGTCATCCATGTAGTGGATGATGTAAATATCTGAAAATGCCCTTCGGGTAGGTTCTATTGCAGCTGATACAAATTTTTGACATCATGTAGGGCTATTAGCCATTCTCTGAGGTAGCACTAGCCAATGATATCTCTTAAAAGGTTTTTGTAAATTAACAGAAGGAACACTGAAAGCAAATCTAGGGCAGTCATCAGGATTTAAAGGTATAGTATAAAGACAATCTTTTTAGTCCAAAACAATTTTATATGTGTTTTTTGGTATGGCTGCAGGACAGGGCAAGCCTATCTGTAAGGCTCCCATTAATTTCATGGTTTTATTAACTTTTTGTAAATCTTGTCATAATCTCTATCTACCAGATTTTTTCTTAATAACAAAAATGGGAGAATTCCAGGGGGAGTTGGAGGGGGCAATGTGTCCCTTTTTAAGTTGCTCCTGTACTAGCAGCTTGGCGGCTTGAATCTTTTTCTGTTGATAGGGGCCTCGGGCAGTGGATCTAGCCCTGCAACTACACTTGGAGGAGAGCTTCATTGTAACCTAGGCTTCTATTCTGATTGAGCTTCTAATAAAGGCCCAGTCTGTCGAGCCTGAACTAACTGCATTTGAACAGAGAGGGAAGTGAGTGCAGCTTGTAATCTTTGCACCTCTGCTTCCAAGGGGGATCCAGTTTGGGTTGGTCATTTTTAGAGTATCTGATTCCTTTATGTCTAGGATCGATCACATCCCTAACCAAATTCCATAAGGAAAAAGTGTCTACTGGTACTTCAGAGGGTCCATGAGCATCATAATACCCATGCAAATGCTCTCTCACCTTTTCCCAAGTTTCTAAGTTTAAAGTCCCTTCTTCTGGGAACCAGGGACATATTTGTACTACAAACTCTAAGAATCGAAGCAACTGTGCTTCACTGGTTTTAATTCCTCTAGTTTTTAGCATGCTCCTTAATATGTGGGTAAACAGCCTTTTACTGTTCCCCTGTCCCATTTTATTTTACTCCCGACAATGGTATCTCACCGCTTTCACCAACCTTATTCGACGCGTCTCATTTGCAAGCGGTGTCCTTCACTGATTCCCCAGTATTCAGGTCCCTGTTCGGGCGCCACTTGTCGGAGCCTGCCGACGAGACGAACGGTTCCTGAAGTGGGGAGTGAGGATTGAGAAAAAAATAGACAAGAGACAAAGATGGGATCGGGAGGGCGAGCAGTTCTAATTAGACTGCTGCGCCTACTTTATTTTTCAGCTTTCTTTTATACACACAAAAACAAGAAGGTTACATAAAGCGGCTGAGGCAGCAAGTACAGATTAGTTATGTTTTCTCAAAGTTTGGCCCTGACTGTTCTTAGACCTTCAGATATTTTCCCATTCCCAGGGTAGCAGGTGTCTGTTTGTTCTTTATGCTTATCGGAGTTCCCCTTAGTGATCCTCCCAAACTCTGCTTGAAGTTACATTTTCTTAACCCTTAATGCTCCGGCTCCCTACACAAATGTCATTCAAGTTGTCAATAATACCAATGCAAATATGAGTAATTTCTCTAGTCTTGCTCCTGAACACTCAGGCTTTTATTTCCGATGTATATTCAATTTAAATGCTTAACCAGTTTTGCCCATATATGCTACTAGAATGTATCATTGCCATATGGCAAAATTGTAATTATTTATTTTTATAGTTCTATGATGTAATGATATATGGGTATGTTTCTTACGGCTTTTATTTCAGTGCTAGTGATGCCATAAAAGGAGAAGGATTGCAAGAAGGTGTAGACTGGCTTCAAGGTACCGCACAAAATACTGTATATCTTCAACCTTTATTTCCTTTCCATTCACATTTTTCTTTGCTTTTTTAACATTTGATTTTTATTATATCATTGCTTTTTTTCTTCTTGTTTTCATTTGTTTCTGCTGTCAGAAAAAACCTTACAGTAAGTATCTAATACCTTGCTGCATCTACTTCTATTACATTTTTCTAAAGGATTTATTTAAATGTTTACATTTTTGCCATCAATATACATGATAACTTTAGAAAAATTTTTATTTATAGCAAAGATTTCCTATCAGGTCTAGTAATAGAAGCACATTTGAAGTTTGGGACAAATTTTAGACCTTACTGTCAATAGCCAAAAATAAGTCTGTATAGCATGTATTTTAAGAATCATGCTATACTTCGTATATTATCTCCATTTATACATAGCATGTTTATACAACTTTTAACACTCATATTTAATACTGTAAATACTGGTATTCTATTAATGTTTTGTATATTGTGGTTCTATTTATTATTCATCAAAATAACTATGATAGGTTGGTGCAGGGTTACTATATCAGGGAATAAATTTTCCCTATGGTTACACTGTCTACTAGCCACAGTAATGGCTTAAAGCACAGTGACCCACCCACACACAGAGCAGTAGCTGTGAATGAAATCAAGTTCTATAGGTTCTTATTATAGGACCCTGAGGGTCAGGCCAAAAAATTTCCGTTTGTGAGCGGAACAACTGAGGATCATTCCTATTAGAAGTCTCTGCTCTGAACAAGGGTGAATTGCAAGATATTATAGATTCAAGTTTTAGTCTGTTGGCTGTCAATTTAATTTTTTCTGCACTCATCTTTTAATGTCAGTTATGTGTGATTTGTTTGTTTGTTTGTTTCTCCTCTGCATGTCATGGTGGATCTAAGAGTAGCCTGCTTGCTCATACAAAGACATAATATTTTTGGGGGTCAAAGTACTAAATGTACATGTGAAATATTTTTATGTGTTATGGTATTTTATGTAAAATATGGTATTTTAGTTTATTTCACAGACTATTGTATTTCTTTTTCTTTTGTATTTATGTAGTCATCATGACATAACATTTACCGTTAAACTTCAAAGAACGTTCATATTTTACAATTGAATCAAACTTAATTGAGTACCTTTAGTGGTTCTCAGAAGAACTACTGGAATTTTTCTGTGCACACACCAACGTAGTTTCTTAGACTGTGGTAAAGAAGTGGTCAAAGTTAAGGGACTGATTCCCACATAAAACATAGGTTACTAAGGAACATTCCAAAGAAGACACCAGAAACATTTTCAGCCTTGATTTCTTATTTTACAAGTGCTTATTATTGCTTATGGTGAAGATATGGCATGGATGGAAACCCTACTATTGCTTATAATAAAGCACAGGACTTACTAAATATAGATTGATGGTCATCTGGATTTGAAATTGTACCTCTCTTTTTTCTTTTTTTTTCTTTTTTTTGGGGGGTTTTGTTTTATTTGGGTTTTATTTCATCTGTAACAGTGAGGCCACTAGGTGTCAGTAACAATCTAACTTCACAGCAGTGTCACTTGCCAACTATGGTCCTGTCACCTAATTTTTGTGTCTGACTTTTCCTATCCATTCTTTGCATCTTACCTCCCAAGTTTTTGTAAGGAGGATAATTATTGGAGATGTTTTTGTGCCCTTGTGTTGCCATATTTTATGTAACCTTCACAACAGTTCTCTGCAGGTTAGTATCCCCATTTTATTAATATGTAAGCAGCATAGAATTGTAGTTAACTAGCACTCGTGCTTTTGAGTCTGGCAGATTCATTCCACTACTTATTAATTATTAACTAAAATTTCTTATTGTGAAGATAATTTTATTCATCTGTAAAATTAAAAAATAAAATGTCAAAATTGTTGTAGATTAAATGAAACACTGTATGTGTTAAAGTACCTAGCATAAGAAAGCACTCAATAAACGTTAAATTTTCCCTCTTACCTAACTGCTCTGTTTATCAGAGAAGGAAACTTAGTACATAGATTAAAAAGTGTTTCAGTTTGGCTTTAAATAGGAGATGCTTTGTTCACATTTCCTGTGAAATAGTAAATAATTTACATTTTGATACCCCTGTGTGTCTGGATGTGAAAAGAGGCAAAAATCTATTTTACAAAGTCGGTAGCAGTATATCGGAGACTAGTCTGTGCCTATTACTAACCTATCATTCAAAGGTTTTCATGGAAATCTAACTGTGAAAGATATTCTGAACTTGTATCTCTTCATTTTGCTTCCAGAATTCTGAAATTTCCTAGTATGATAAACAAAGAAGGCTTTGGGATCAATTTAATCTTATTATTTTAGGTTTAAAGTTGAAAAGTTTGAGGTAAAATATTAAATGACATATTTTGTTCTATGATTCCATTCTCTTTTGGAAAGAATCCCGGTAATTACCTAAGTATTACAGCCAAAAGACGAGAACCCCTGAGTAGACGGTGAAGTATTTTCTAAAGCTAACAGAGAATATACAGAAACCATTGCAGAGATATAAATTGTTTATATTTATAATAGTGATATATTTATAAAAAGAAATTCTGCCATATGATTAATGAAACTTATTCATTCTATCTCTTTATGGGAAAAGCTAGTGCTTTCAGGTTTTAATATTAGACTTATAAACTATACTTCTGGGTGTTCCAATGAAAGACAGATGACTGGACACACACTTAGTTTCATCCCCTCCTCAAATTTCACTAACAGTAAAGAGACTTTTGTTTAAAGACATTAACCCACAAGGTCAGAAAGAATGGGAGTGACAAAAATGCCAACCAGAAGCTAGGTATCTGATGACTGTTGAATGATTTAACAGATCTGATGAACGTTGAATGACTCAACAGACTTAAAGGCCTTTTCTCTTAACAGAGAAAGCTGAATTCTAAGCTAGCACTGGGGAAACCTGGAAAGCATTCTAATTTACATTGCAGAGCCCCTCAAAGACTCAGATATTGATGGAATTTGGAAATAAGTTTGAGGTGAGGCTGAAAAGAGAAGACACAGTTATACATTCTTGCCCTAAAAGTAGATTGAAGGTTCATTTTCTGCAGAGTCAAGCACAAGTGAGTGTGGTTGGCACTGAACTAAAAATGAGGAGTAACTGAAAGTTTTGATACTGAGTATTATGACCCTCTTCTGCTTTCTCCTACTTCTCCCAGAAGACACTATTGGAAAGAAAAAATAAGGGGTCACGTTTAAGAAGCCCAGTGTCCAAATAAAAGGAATTTCAGAAAGTGAACAGAGAAATAGAGGGGAGAAAAATCACCAAATAAATCATCAGTATTTTCCAGAACTAAATGATGAATTTTTAATTGAAAGGCCACTTGAGAGCCCAGTGCAGTGGATGAAAATATTCCCACCAAGGCACATAATTATTAAAATTCAACACTGAAGACAGTGGAAGATTATACAAGCTTCCTGAGAAGAAAATAAGAGGTTTCATTAAAAGAATTAGGAAACAGAATAGCATCAGACTTCTCAGCAGCAACACTTGGTAAGATAATTGAGCAATGCCTAGAAAGAGTCCAAGGAGAAAATAACAGAATTATATTCTCAGGCAGTGTCGCCGTACTGTGACTGTAGAATTAAGACATCTTCAGCCATATACAGTCTCAAGAATTACTTTCTATACCTTTTACTAAGGTATCCACTGAGCGGTATACTCCTCAAAAATCAGATAATAGATTGTTGGGGAAAGGAGAAAGGAAAGTGTGAGGAGTCGGTGCCACGGTCACCGAGCAGGAGCAGCGGAGACCCAGCGCCTTCCTACCACCAGTCCCGCATCCTCGGACTCGGTCCAATGTCCTGCTGAAACGTGATGGATTACTACCAAGTTCTAGGTGTGCAGACATGCCTCAGCCAAGGAGTTTAAAAAGGCATACCAGAAACTGGCACTGAAGTGGCATCCAAATAAAAATCCTGAGAATGAAAAACAGGAAATTCCAGTAGCCAAGGCGTATGAAATTCTCTCAGGTGCTAAATAACGGGACTTTTATGACAAATACAACAAAGAAGGATTAAATGATGGAGGTAGAAGTCATTTTCACAGCCCATTTGAATTTGGCTTTACATTCTGGTACCCAGATGAATTTTTGATGTAAGGGACCCGTTTTCATTCTACTACTTCAAAGACCCATTTGGCGACTATTTGGGAATCAGAGGGGCCCTCATGAAAGCACCAGCCGAGGCACAGGGTCGTTCTTCTCTGCCTTCAGTGGATTTGCGTCTTTTTGGAGGAGAGTTTTCTTCTTTTGATACAAAGTTATCGAGAATGGTCAAGAAAGAGTAGAAGTTGAAGAAGATGGCCACTTAAAGTCCTTAAGGGTAAAATGGTGTGGAGCAGTTGCTACGCTTGAATAACAAGTAATTCAACACACGCGTGTAACAGAGATGTTAACTGTAACATTCACCATTTCAGAATTAACAGGAATATTTTTTTGAAGATTTCAAATGAACCTGACTTTCGGTATAACATACCTAAAGTATTTATATGCAGCCCTTTCAAGCCCTATTTGTCATAGACTTTTTAATTTATTGTTGGGACCACATGATAGGACCTTTTTTTTTTTTTTTTTGTCTTTAAAATTATAAATCTCTGATGCTCTTTACTTTTGTATTAAACTGAGGTGGCTGTCACTCTTTCATACACTACCAGTAGCATGGACCTGCTTTTACTTTGTGTTTGAAACGTGAGCCAAGTAGTGATAGAGCCTGCTGTGAAGTTAACATTGCCAGGATGAATCTTTCACAAAAATAATTTCAATTTTTTTCAGTATTTAGTAGTGAAAAATATTAATATATTAATGGTAATACAGTTCTGATTTAATATAAATTGAGGATGTTTTCTAGTTGTGCATGAATTGCTGGCAACTTAGTAAGTTTTGACAATTGTTTAAATAAGTCAGACTTAAGTTTAAAAAGTAAAACTGGTAAACTGGGTCTTTGTCATTTGCTTAAAAAAAAAGATGCGAATGTGTTTGGTGCTTTCTTTTCTGAGTGGATGGGACAAATAAATAAATGAATGAATAAATAAATAACAAACAAACAAACATACAAACAAAAAAGTAAGCAGTAATGAAACAAGAAAACCAGCACAAGAGAATAGGGGGAATAATCCCCAGGATGATATGGAGATCCCAGAATGATAGTAAAAGATCTCATATAAAAAAACTGGGCAAGCATAGAGAACAACTGGTCCAGATCAAAGAGTTTTGGAAGACCAGTGGAGAGTTCTTTAAGAAAGTGGAATTGGTAGACTATATAATGTGTTTCATAAAAGTAAAGGTTTAAACAGTGTGGGAATTACACCTGAAACTAACTATATTGTATGTTAACTATATTTTAATAAAAAATCTTTAAAAACAATAAAATAAATGGGAGTTATTTTTTATCTCTTGAGAGGAAAGTGTGAGGACAGAAAGAAAACCAGTGTGAAATAAAAATTCTACAATGGACAGCACAAATGAACAAAAGAAGAAAACAGTGTGGGAGTACTGGTATTGAGGTAGTATTAAGTACATTTAAAAAAAACAAGCAGGGAGGCAGGGTTGGGCATGAGGAAAAATTATTAACTCCGGGAAAACAAAATGTAGTTGAAAACAGGAAAAGTAACGGGTGTACCACCTGTCTCAACTGTGAGTAGCATTACAGAGTCAGCATATTGATAGTAACTATTACTATGTTAGGAAACTAGGAGTATTGGAAGAATTATGAGGGATGCAGAGAGCAGCTTAGGAGTTTGTAAGAGCGGAAGCCTCATGTTAAATAGAAGGGACTGATATTTCAACAAGTAATAAAGGTATATTGTTTAGAGATACAGAGGTAGTCACCTAAAGGGGTTGGAAGTAATTGCTTATGAAAGGAGAAAGGAGATGAGGCAAGGGACTGCTGTTTTTTATACAGACCTTGTAGAACTGGTTGACTGACTATGCATGTACAATTTTGATGAAAATAAAATCTATAGTATCAATTGTGCTTTAAAAAAATAGGTGTGTGTATGTGTTTCTACCATTTTCTTACAGATTTGTCTCAGCTTACGTTAGAAAATAGATTTTGCCCTGTAGAGACTGATTATTTCTTGTTTGTTTTTTATCAGATCAAATCCAGGCTGTGAAGACATGAAAAAATAGTATTTGGAAACCTCAACAATTGTCAATTCATGGAATGTATCTTAAGGCAAACTGAATATTGTAAACTTTTTTTAAAGATGTTTGTGCATCTAAGAATACTTTATAATATTCTGCTTGTATTTATGGACTCTAAATGAGCTTTATAAGAACATAGGACTTCAGGTATGCTAATCTGGCCATTAATTACATGAATGTTAAATCCTTAGAAGGGCTCCCCAGAGTTATCAACTTCTTAGTAGAGGTCTACATTTGATTGTAATGAGAATGTTTAAAGTCAGATTTAAAATCCATCTCAATATCTCATCATGAATTATGATATCTTTAATGTATTTTATTTTCTAAATTGTCTTCTGAAAATTTAGTTTAGGGTATGACTTTGCAGTATGATTGTGCTTGTATAAAAGAACTTTATAATGGACCATGGATAATTAATGTGTATTAGATTTTTACTGTATGTCACCATCAATAAAACATAAAATGTAATGTACAAACTAGTGTGCTTTCTTTATGCTGAAAAGAATAATGCTGTGTTAATAATGTTATTTGGTGTTTTGCTGTCAAGCATTTGTAAATTATCTGAGACCAAGTTACACTGAATTTATCCAGTGAATATGTATTGAACGTCTATATACTTCTCTATATTAGTCTGGCATTATCTTACACAATGGTGATAGAAGTAAATAAGACATATTCCTTATCCTCAGAGAACTTAAAATTAATGATGGAGAATTTGAGAACCTTGTCATATATTATATCTAATTTTACTTCATTGGCTTAATGAAAATGTTGCCTCATTAAGAGGTATAAAAATGAATTAATGTATGATTCTTCAATAATTATTATAACTGACTTCTTCCTTTAAAATGCTTCCTTTTAAATAGTAATTTGTTAAAATAGATTGTGATTCATCAAACTGTTTTTTCTGAACATAAACTGCTACATAAATGTTCTTTAGAATTTTAGATATATCTCAGGTATCTACTGTGTGCAAATTGTTGTTTTCACAATTTACTTAGAGACCACTTATAATTGTGAACTCTCAATGGAAGCTTTGATTTTAAGGTAATCACTGGGAAACAGTGTAGAGAGCAATGATGTCAATTCTAAAAAACATTGCATATAAAGAAAAACATAATATACAATGTGTAACATCTTAAGCATCCTTAGCTGTGAAAATGATAGAAACAGAAAGCAAAAGGTAAGTGAGTAATAAAGATGTTATAGTAACTGCAGTAGTGATATGTTTTAGAAATTTGAACAAAATAATTTTAAAACTACAGTAAAAGTTCTGTAATCCAGTATCTCATGGTCAAGAAATCCCAGTGATTTGGAGTTTGGCAGATTCAAAGTTATCCAGACTAATTGTCCAACATTTTAAGCTAGCTTGCCAGCCTCTCATAAATTGTTTTGATGAGAATAAAAAATGAGATTGTCATTAATCTAGGGTTGACTCAAATATAAAAAGAACATGATGGAAACACTATGTGATTTAACAAAAAACTGGTTTGCTGTAACTATTATAAGAGGATGGAGAAAAGGGGTGTTTAAGAGAATTCAAATCCTCATCTAACATGGTAATAATAACCACATAATTACTATATTTTGAGCAAGATATTACATGTGTGATTTTTATATCATTTAATCCTCACAATAACCTTACGTGGTAGGTTCCATTTGTTTATAGACAAAAAATACTGAGGCCTAAAAAAGTTAAGTAATTTGCTAAAAATCATAGAACTAGTACCATGTTTCCCAGAAAATAAGACTTAGCTGGACCATCTGCTCTAATGCGTCTTTTGGAGCAAAAATTAATATAAGACCCAGTCTTAATACAATTTAAGACCGGGTCTTATATAATATAATGTAGTATTAAGTACATTATATAGTACTTATTTTAATATAAGACCAGGTCTTACATTAATTTTTGCTCCAAAACATGCATTAGAGCTGATGGTCTGGTTAGGTCTTATTTTCAGGGAAACACGGTAGTAAATGGTGGTGCTGGGATTCAGAGTCAAATAATCTGTTTAAAATGGATGATTCAAGAGACAGCAGTATTAGAACTATGGAGGCATCTGCCATAAGAGTAGCTAAAGGGATTGAAAAGGCTGTCACTGGGCAGGGAGACCCCGATGGTTTGTGGGGAGGTCAGAGATAATGGACTACTGTGTTTTTTTGGTTTTTTTTTTGCTTGTTTTAAGTGTATTAACATTTCAAATTTTAAACTGGGCATAAATGACTGATAAAAAATAACTCTTAAAACTATACTGATACTAAATTAGCATTCCACAAGCTAAGCTAATTCATACCTATTTATATTTAGAAGAAAGAATACTTTCTCCTTTATTTTCAAGATCTCCAAATCTAAATAGTTTATAGTCTATAAACATCCATTCTTACTCTACACTTTCATGTAAAGATTCTGTAGAAGCAGGTTGGGCAACGGTTGTCACAGGATGCCATATAAGTGTATGAGCTGAGGTTGTTGCATGTGCATTTAACATGCAATTAAATTGATTGCATTAAAGCTCAAGCAGGTGTTTTTTCATGTTTAGACATCACTGTTACAGAGTTTAATTCATTAAACTCTACATTTCAAAATAACACGTCATATAGTGTTCCAAACTTATCCTATTGTGTGTTTTGCATTCAAATACTTATATGTGGCCCTGTTCAGCCTGTGCTTTGTAAATCACAAAAGGGCTGAGTTTTATGTATTTGTTTTTCATTTATAGGTTGTCTGTTAAAAATTATGAATTGTCTCCTAATTGCTTAAGTTATTTTCTTCCTTTGGAATTTTTAGCATACCATGTGATTTCCATAAATACATGTAGTTACTCTTACAAAAAGGCAGATACATCTTGCATGTAACTCTGGTACATTTAAAATACTATACCATTTTAACTGACTTGGTGCATATTTTCTGCTTTCTAATTATTCCCTCTTAGTTTAAAAAATAAATATGACTGATATTAAAAGTTCACTTAAATGGATGTTAAAATAAGTTTATTTCTTTGGCTGTAGAGAAATACTATAGTGGTTGAGAAATGGTTATTATATTTAATTGACTGTTTCAGGTAACACTCCATTTTCATAGTAAATAAATCTCATTAAGGATGATCCTGCCAGGGTTTGCAAGGGACTGCCTCAGGACCATTACTGTTTCTTCTGATCACTGGATTTTAATACCACACGTGGGAGTCTTCATCAACACACAGTGTTCAACTTTTTTCTGGTGATTTAGAATAAACAAAACAAAAAACTAAATCCTTCTCCATATTTCAAGTCACCAAGTAGTGCTAGAAAGTCATACAGGAATAGCAGGTATTTTGAAAATAAAATTTGGTTAGAAATATAGTAGTCATAATAAACATTTTTATGGCTCTTCCTATTACATGTGTCAAGCACTTTTTAAGCACTTTACACATACAGGCTTACCTCCTTTTACTGCGCTTCGCTTTATTGCCCTTCACAGATATTGCATGTTTTACAAACTGAAGGCAAGACCCTCCACCAGCAAAAGGATTATGGCTCACTGTATTGCGGTGGTCTGGAACCGAACCTCAGTATCTCCAAGGTGTGCCTATATTTATTTAATCCTCTTAACACCTTATGAGGTAGACACTGTTATTATCTCTGTTATACAGATCCAGGGTCGCTAACTGCCAGTCTGTTTTCAGATGGCCCTTAAGCTAATAATGATTTTACATTTTTAAAGGATTATTTTATATATACATATACATATATACATATATATATATATATATATATATATATATATATATATATATATATATCTACTGTAGGCAGTCCACAAAGCCTGAAATTATTTACTGTCTGGTGCTTTACATAAAAACTTTGCCCACCCCTATTGTAGATGATGAAAGTGAGGCAAGAGAGGTTAAATAACTTCCCTATGATCATACCACAAACAGAGGACCCCAGATTTTGAGCCTAGACTATCTGGCTTGAGAATCTGTGTTCTTAACCTCCAAAGGCTTCTCAAAAATTTAAGACTACTCTAAAATGGAATAAAACAAGTTGAAAATACTTCTTTTTTAACCAATTATATGAGAGATGAAAAATTGCAAATGGCTGAAAAGTCCTCTTTTTGAAATCCTTTTGAAATCCTTTTTTTCCCCCAGTACGATGGATGTCTTGGCCTTCTGAAGTTTTTTATTTAAATCGGTGGCAAAGGATGGGGCAGATTCTGAAACATCAGACATGTTAATATTTTAAAGTAAATCACACATGCAGATTATCCTCAAGCATTTGGCTCTTCAGATTTCATGATGTTTACCAACATTTTGAGGCAAATGATTAGTGTTCAAAGTCTTTAAATGTATGTGGTAAAATGTCGGAAACATTTATCATTCAATTTGTGCATCGGCATTTTAAGTTAAGTGACCACAAGTAACTATAGCTAAGAATATTTTTTTTAATTACAAACATTTCCTGGTTATACCTCAGGGTTCTAAACTTTTGCCATTTGACTGGAGGAATAGCATATATCCATAAAGTAGTAGGCCCAGAAATCTGTCTCTCTTATTCTCAGGAAAGTTCATAAGCCCAAATATTTTATGAAATACCATATTGTTATGGTAAAATGTTACTGAAATAGGTTTGTTCTTCCTCCAGTTAAATGTAATCACTAAAGTTGGAGTTAAAATCAATTTCACATTCAAGCTCTTGTGAGGCGCAGTGTGTGTGTGTGTGTGTGTGTGTGTGTGTGTATGTGTGTGTGTGTGTGTGATGGTGTCAGGATGCACCATCCTAAGGTCAAAAGAAACACGCACTGCAGTCATCACTAACTTCTCCCAGGGCCTTCTAGGGCAGATTTATATATACATCCTGCAAATATGTTATTCTTACCATGTTTTAGGGGGTTTTGTTGTTTTTTGTAACTCTTTAAATGTGATATATGTCATTTCATCAGCTTTTGCCATTTCTGGGAACTTTATTCTCTATTTTATACTTTTTAATGCATTTTTTAGATCCTGGATTATTAGTATCTTAAATACGGTCCACTAATTCAGTGAGTTCAATTTATAGTTTTACAAAATATCACTTATCCCTTTCCACATTGTAAAACCACCATACTGAATAACCACTTTGTTTATACATAGCTGGATGAGATTTTTCAAAGAACAAATCAAAAGATTTCCAAGACCTTATATCAACACATATCTTGTTAATGTTAAAATTTGTCTTTTCTAATATGACATATATCTAACACAGGACTATTTTTTTTTTTTAATTTATTGGGGTGACAATGGTTAGTAAAATTATAGGTTTCAAAGTGTACAATTCTGTAATACATCATCTATATATAACATTGTGTGTTCACCACCCAGAGACAGTTCTCCTCCCATCACCATATATTTGACACCTTTACCCTCTTCTACCTCCTGATATGTTTGCTGATTAAAAGAGGGTGTTAATCTCTGTATAGGCCAGAGGCAGTATTTTTCTGCTGATTAGATAATCCAGATAAAACAAGTATTCTCAACATTGAGCTTGTCTATGTGGGAAGTGGGAAGAAACTTAAGAAATACAAAATAGCTCTTTCCAGAAAGAGATCGGGAGAAGCCAGAGGCTTCCACTCCATACTAAATGGGTAGCTTCTTAGTCTTTCTATGAATAGGGCTTGCCCTACAGTAGAACAGCATTCAAGCTGCAACTATGTTTAGGAAGCCTACAATTATATTTCCTTTTAATATAACATCAGAATTACTAGCACCTCAGAGACCTTATTTAGCTTTAAAGGGTATACCGTACTCTGTATTTAACTTAATTACATTCTGATTTTTATTAGGTTTATTTACGTATCTATCTTATGCATCCACCTCCCAGAAGCAAACTGAGAGTATGTACATGAAAACCATAATACTAAGTGTCTTATTCTAAGAAAGGCTTGAAATTATTCAATTAACTAATTTTTAAATGTTTTTCATCTTTTTTCTTTAGCCCTACTTCAAGTTGTTCTTCAAAAGGCCTAAACTCGTATCCATATATGTGCATCTATTAAGATAGTCCTCTAATCAACTGCAATCAGAAAAAAATAATAATAGTGTAACTACAAGTGTAAACTCTCTAATTACAAAGAAAGTCTAAATCTTTATCTCTCTTTCTCCTTACAGAGAATAGCTTGGAATGGGAGGGGGCAGGGCAGTGGTGCCCTGAATAAAACTGTGATCTAGTCTAACTTGCAGAAAAATCATGATTTCAGATTCCAAGTCTCCGAAGCCATCAATGAGTAAATGGCTCTCTAATAGTACATTTGCTTATTCCAGTAAGCCCCGGGCACAGCCTAGAAGCCAGAAAATGAACACATTAAGGACTGACATGGCTTTGCATAATAATGTAAAGCTTTTCTCAGACTATTATATTTAGAACATTGCTTTTTGTTTTCCTCAAATCATTCCAGACTTTGACTCAATATTTGTTTTAGAGAGATGTACATGAGCTTGTTTTTCAACGGCAACAATTGTGCTTTGAATGTTTGGGTCTTTTCTATAATCCTTTATTGAGGAAGCTGATTCATTTCATCTTTTATTTATTTATGTATGTGTGTATGTATTTATTTAGTTTTTGACTAGTGATTCTTAGCACTCTTGTCTTGAATATCCAACTCACTACCTAAGATCCTATTTTCTGCTAACTTCCTTAAGTGTTTTCTAAACAGGTATAGTAAGTCCTAGGGTTCCCTATAAAAAGTCTAACATACGTATTCTATTAAATTGAACCATGTGACATTGCCCTTTTGTGGGCCCAAAGCAGCTGAATGAAAGCACTTTTATATGGTTCAGTTGAAATCACCTGGAAACTTCTGAATGGCTTAATTCTCCCTTAAGGTCCAAAGAAATTCATAGAGAATACGTAGGCAGCCAGAACCTAGCCTGGGCCCCAAAAAAACCTGTGGTGCAATATATAGCCACAATACTTTGTAGTTCCATAACTCAAGCTGAGCCAGTAATCTGAGAAATGTCTTAACTTTTTAAAATATTGTTTTAGACATGTTTTATGAGTCATTTCAGATTCTCTCAGGCTCACCATCTCTGGTTTCACCTGCCACTCCTTGTAGGCTCCAGCCAGCTATGTGTAGGTGCAATTTGGTTGTGCCCCACATCTCTCATTTCCTGTTTCAGACCTTCCCTATATTTGCTCCCTTGCCCTTACCAGTGCCATTCATACATAACCCAGCAGGGGAACCATTGACCAGTTGGAGACAAGGCCAGTGAATAAGTTCTTCCCTCTTTCTGTTTCCCATTAATTGTGGACAATCTTAAGACTCGATTTATATATTTATATAGCTCCTGGGATGATTCCTCTGAATCTAACAATTAGTCATACTTAGCAGCAGCCAGCTCAATAACACATCCTCATATTACCTTTCTCCTAACCCGCTTCATTTTCCTTTTCCATAACGTTACTCCCTAATAAAATAATAGCACAAAATCCTTCTGCTTCAGCAATGCTTTCTGAGGAACCCAAGTTATATCCAACACTAGTTCTCAAATTTTGATCAGAGTCACTTGTGGTAAATACATGTGCAGAAGTTTGAGGCATTCCCCTAGTACTTTTTTTCACTTTTATAATAGACTTTATATTTAGAGCCGTTATAAATTCACAGCAAAACTGAGCAGAACATAGAGATTCTCCACATACTTTTACCCCCACATAGGCACAGCCTTCCGCACTATCCACATCCTGATGGCTGAGGATTCTGAAGCACATAAACATCACCCTCAAGTAAACATAGTGATAATCAGTTATCAGAAGCTACCGTCTGGCTCTGGGTAACCTGGAATGAGCACACTCCACTCTCTCTCCCGTGGAATGCAACTACACAGGCCAGCTATTTGAATGCATGGACCAGCTACCTGAGGACTGCAAGAAGTGAAAAACAGGCAGATTGAAGAAGACCAGGAGTTAACATACCACCAGTCCAGCAGTGAGTTTGCCTTTTTTTTCCCCTTTGGTATCCCCTCTACCTGGGTTTAAGGCTACTTAAAACCCAGAACTGGACATCTGTGCAGAGCTTCCGGAGAAATTCTCTAATTCTGGCTGAAAGAGTAGGCACGGAGTCTCGTAATGGTCAGTGAAAGGAAAGGAAATATTCTGTTTTCCTTTTCTACATTTTCTTGTGCCCCAGCCCCCAAGCTATCTGAGGTGTCAGCAGCAGCAACAAGAGCAGCAGCAGCAGTGGGGAACCCACAGACAGCTAAAATTCTGGGCAAAAAGAACCTTCCTCTATAATCAGAGGAGCTGTGGTCCAAGAGGACATGGTAAATCCTCACTGCTTTAGTTCTCTGTCTTCCCTTTGCTTGGCCCAGAGGGGGCGCCTTCACAGGAAGTGTATTGGGGGGTTGGGGGAAGAGTATATAAAGCCCCAGCTTTCTAGATGGAGGATCTAAAAAGGAGAATCCAGAGACCTGCAAAGCATGGAGGAGACATCGGGAGAAGGAGGTGACTGGCAAAGCAAGCCAACAGTTATTTATGGATCCTTAGCCTTACCCTCAGTGTGGGTCTCAGTCTAAACAGTGTACAGACTTTGAGAACTGAACTACAAGATCAACTATGACCCAAATCCAAACTGGCCACTGAGTGGCACATACACATGAGCAGATCTGAATGAAACTGAAAAGTTTTTTGAAAACAAGTAACATTGAAACTACAGCTCCAACAAGGCTGGTTGGAAATTTTGACCTGAATCCAACCAGGTTGAATGCCTGCTAAAACAAAATTATCAACAATCTCCATAGAATTGAAATAGATTCAGACTCTCGTAATACTGAAATGCTCAAGATAGATAGAAAGTTGCAGCATAGATCTAGAACATATAACAAAGGAACGAAAATTTTTAAACTGAAAAATACAATAACTGGAATACAAACTCACTGGATGCGTTCAGTTACTGAATGAAAATGACAGCGTAAAGACTATGAACTTGAAGGTAGATTAACAGAAATTGTACAATCTGATTAATAGAAAAAAATGAATAAAAAAATGAACAGAGCCTAAGGAGCCTGTAGGACAATATCAAAAAGTCTATGTTCATGTAATTAGTGTTGCAGAAGAAAAGGAGAGTACAGAGCATAAAAGGTATTTGAAATAATAATAGCTAAAAACTTCCCAAATTTGGTGAAGGGCATAGCCTATAGATTTCAAAAACAACTTGAAAGCATCCAGAGAAAATGATGTATTACTTATAGGGAAACAATAATTGAAATGACCGCTGATTTCTCATTAGAAATCATTACATTTAGATGGAAGTGGCACACTGTTATTAAAGTGCTTTTTTTAAAAAGAACTGTCAACCCAGAATAATATATCCAGAAAAAAATATCCTTCAAGAATGAAGGTGAAATAAAGACACTGTCATAATAAGAAAAGCAAGAACATTTATTGCACCAAACCTGATCTAAAAGAATTGCTAAAGGAAGTCTTTCAAACAAAAGGGAATTGATACCAGAAGGAAACTTAAAGAACATCTTGTATTCTTTAAAATGTGGTTAACAAGTTGAAAACATTTCATTATGGGTGTTTCAATGTATTTAGACATAAGACAATTATAAAATAAAGGGGGAGAGTAAGGGGTCAAATATGGTGCTTTCTAACATAACTCATGAAATGGAATGCCATAGTAGACTATGAAAGTATGTTTATTGTAATATCTAAAGAAACCACACACAAAGAAAACTATACAAAGGAATGTAGTCAAAAACATAATAAGTTAAAATGGAAAACTGAAATACATTCAAATGACCCAAAAGAAGGCAAAAGGAGGAAGCAGAGTGACAAAAAATGAAGGGAACCAACAGAAAACATAATAAACGGTAGACCTAAATTTAAACATATCAATAATTTATTAAATGTAAATGGTCTAAACATACCCATTAAAGGAAATAAATTGAATGGGTAAAAGCATTACAAACTATATGCTCTCTACAAATAATTTACTTCAAATGTAATGATACAGGTAAGTAAAAAGGTGGGAAAAGATTTACTAAGCAAACACAAAAGACAGCTGGAGTGGCTATATTAATCTCAGACCAAGTAAAGCAAAGAAATTTACCAGGAATAAAGATGGGCATTACATAATAATAAAAGTGATACAAAGTACTATGGGTTTCTTACCAGAAATGATCTATGCCAGAAGATGGTAATATAATATCTTTAACGTGCTGGAAAAAGAAAATTGTTGATCCATAATTCTAAGATAAGAAACTAAACAAATTTCACCAGCAGATTTGCACTACTGTAAGAAATGTTCTTCAGGATGAAGGAAAATGATACCAGAGGGAAACGTTTTTAGAAAGCAATGAAAAATGAAATGGTAAATATTTGAGTAAATATAACAGACTTTTTTCTTTAATGTCCCCAAAGTCCATGTGAATGTTTACAACAAAAAGTACAGCATATTCTTATGGGGTTTATAATACACGTAGATGTAATATGAATGACATATGGCAACTGCAATGTAACGGATGGGGGGATCATGAAAGACCTAAACAATTGCAAAATTTCTACATTTTACATAAAGTGATACAATAAAATTTCTAGTAGAGAGTGTAAATTAAGGATGTGTATTGTCATTCCTAGAGGAAATATTTTAAAAATGTAAAGTGATATGTTAAAAAGTCAATAAATTAAAATGGAATTTACTGAGCGATCCAAGTTAACATCATCCATAATGGGACAAATCGATATTATGTACCACCAGCCGTGAGAATAACATAACATTACTTTTGTAATATTTTTGCCAAAAATGCATAGTCTGAATCTAACCATAAGAAAACACAAGACATACCCAAATAGAAGGAAGTCTCCATGCCCTCCACCCAAAAATGGCCTGTAATGTTCAAACTTGTAACAGTCATGAAAGTCAGAGAAAGATGGAGGAAATTTTCCAGAATGAAGGAGACTGAAAAAGACATGGCAACGAAATGTGACCCATGATTCTATACTGGATTACTTCGCTATGAAAGACATTAATGAGACAGTTGGGAAAACGTGAACAGGGTTTGAGGATAAGACGGTAGGATATAGCAACATTAATTTCTGATTTTCAGGGTTATATTATGGTTATTTAGGATTTTAGGAGAATCGTCATGTTTGTAACAGTTATACATCAAAGTATTTAAGGATGATGAGATATCATTTTGACAACATACTTTCAAATGGTTCAGGTGATAAAAGATGTTCTTTGTACTATTGTAATTTTTCAATAAATGTGAAATAATTTCAAAATAAAAATTATCTTTAGATAAAAATAATTTTATATGAAATAATATAGAGCAAATGGCATTTTTATGTAACAAATAATAGAATAGACTAGAATAGAGTACAGTAAATGAATAATTTATTTTCAGAAACAAAAGTCTGAAATTGTATCACTCTTATAAAAATCAACTGCTTAAATAGGTTGATAAGCAACTAGTATGGGAAATGTGAATATATAATTATTTGAGTTACAGAATTCTTGAACTTTGTAGATATAATATAAAATACAGTACTGCTGCCAATTTTTAGAAACAAAAAACAGAAAATACCTTAACCACTAATCATAAAGATGGACCAGGTGACTGTCTGGATTTCACAGTATTAATTAACCTGAAAACCTTTATTTACAGTGAGTGCCAGGTAATAGCTGTGAGAAAGGCAATTTGTATAAGAATGTCAAACTGTTTGATTCTTGTATACACTTGATTTTGGTCCTAAATTAGATATTTGGTTAGTAGTAAGACTTCTCCAGCCTGAGTTACTGGTCTAACCTGTCTCAGTTGGTAATTGGCAGCTGTAAACTCAGATTGTGTAGGTTGCTTTAGGATCAGCAGCAGTTTCTCTACCTGCATATTTCTCACACATTACTATTGTTATTCACTTTTTACTTATGCAATTATTTTAAAGAATATAGCAAAGAGTTCACTTAAAGGAAGTTTCATATTAACATACTAAAGCCCTTGAATACCCTTATATAACACACGTAGTACTTGTTGATTCACAATGTAATAGCACCCATTTACTGCAATATTTCCTCACTGAATCAGACAGAAAACATATTAATTATATGTCTATTGTTGGCCCGGTATTGTGTGCACTCCTACTGAGCCTTGATATTGCTCTTTGACCAGTGTGATATTCCTAATATAAATCTGTTTCAACAGGTGTGTTAACTGGTATGTTGTGGAACTTTCTGATCCATACTTCTGGAGTAGATTTGTGAAATCTATTACTGAGGCCACAGTATATATTCCAATCACCAAATACAGTCAATAGTCAATAAATGTATGCTGAATGTGTGAAAGGCTGTAAAATAACCTTGTACATGGGAGATTGTTATTTGTTTGTTTTTAGATATACATTCATTGCACCAACTTGCGTAATCAAATTTTGAGCACCTAACATTACAGGAATAAATACTAGGTCGATGATCTTTAAATTCTAGACCCTTATTTCAGAATTCTCCATTTTATTGTTTTCAGGTTTTCTGTTTTGTTTTTCTGAAATGTAGGCTGGTTAATAGACTTTTCAGTAAATTTATAAATTTTAAATTCTGACTACCTCTCTGACTTACCAAAGAAGAGTTTTGCCAGTAGCCACTTGTTAAGTTTCAGTTAAAGATTCATTTTTTTAAAATTATGTATTTTATTTAAGCTACAGAAACCAAATATATCTACAGAATGTCCTTAAGTGGCAGGAAGAACAAGAATGAAGATGAAAGAATTTAAAATGAGTAAGTTAATTTTTGTTTCCCTCAGGCTGTGGTTAATAATTTTATAGACAAATTCTGTACTGTGGTGTGGTCAGCTACTTCATTTGATGATGTACATGATTGATTATTTGAAGTGGAGTTCCTGTCCAACCAGATCGAAGCTAAATCATCATTTTTTTAATAAAAATTAGTATCAACTGTGAGGTTCATAAAACAATTTATTTGTCTTCTAGACTTATAATTCAAAGTAGTACATCAATACATTTACCTGTATGAGAAGTAAACCAAATGACATGTAATGGAAACTGACTACCTTATTTGTGGAGCTGAAAGAAAGAAAAATAAAATAGAATATAAAATATAGAAATGAATGAAACTTAAGAATGGTTATTAATATAAAGTCAATTATGAAAATTATCTTTTTACTTCAATATTTGAGTCAAAATATTCCTATTCTAATTTCTTGTCTTCTCTTTTACCTCTTTTGTAAGTAACTCTTTTTTTTCTTTACCAATGAAAGTTGACTGGAAGAGGTGAGAAAAGAATTCAGTTGCTAGGATAGACTGATGGAAATGTTTGATGTAGGGTGATTTTGTTCATTATTTCCAAAACCAATTAATGAACATGGGGTCATTGGAAATGCACTTGCTATATTTTTAAAAGATTAAAATTATATCCTCTACAGTAACACTTGATTTTATAAGCTCCATATGGATTTTTTTTTCTACATTTAACAACATTTTTAAATGAAATTTTCTGAAATTTTGTTAATGATATTTATCTATAACGGAGTATGTAAGATTTCTACAGCTAAGTATGCCAAGTTTATATTCAGCACCGTATTCAGTACTTCATCACTCCAGATTATAAGCAAAGTGAATAGACTTTGATTCCATTCTAAACAAAGAAAATGCATGTAATGGAAATAATGCTAATCTCAATTTTAGATTAGGTGAAATCCCCATGTGAAAACTGTGGTTCATCTTATACGACAGCATGTATCATTTCCAGCTGCTTTCTCTCTCTAATCAAAACATTTGCTCACAATAACAGCTGCCTCTATGCCTTGTTTTTAAGCCATTTGCAGCAAATCAAACTGGGAACAACATGTCCCTAGTAAGAAAACTCAGGATTCTGAGACATGTATGTTCTAAAATTTAAAAATAAGCCAATTCACAAACCAATTATCTTTTTACTCCAAAGCTTTGTTTCATGAAACCTTAATGAAATTTACAATCAACAGAAATATAGTGCAGTCCAGAAATTTATAAATAATTGTTCTTTACAGAATAGAGCCATTTAAAATTATATATCAGATATGCACTATACAGTACATAGTTTATGTACTCAGATGAAATATTTTGGGAAAACATAATATAGGAACTGAGTTTCTCATATAGTAGTAAATTATTATTCTGAACTATTATCTGTGGCATGATTATGAAGCTGCATTAATAAAAGTTAATATCCTACATGACTTTATATTTTAGATAGTATCCGACTCAAACAAGACATCACATTGAATTGGCGTATATAACTATTTTGGGATACACCTTATAATCTATGTTTGCCAAAGAAATCCTTCTTCCATTTATACTTTTAAGGATACAATAGTTTGTATTAGCACATTTTGCACTGTTTGAGAAGTAAATATTTAGTTGTTAATATTAATATTATATTTTTGTAAAAAATTCATTTCTCTTTGTAAGTATCATCATCATATCAAGGGAAGAAAGGAATAGTTTAGGTCAGACTAACACATATTAATTTAAGCATTAAAAGACGTGTGTTTGAAAGATCTCAATCTCGTCATGTTCTGGAAATAAAAACCAGACAACACAATAAAACTTCATGCATCCCATAGAAGTCTGAATAACCAATTACGTACTTAAAAATTTCACCATCTGCTCTCACTGAAGCAGCAAGACTGAGGCACTTTCCCATGTTACAAACCACGATAATCAGAATGTAACAGAATGAGAAATGCAAACCTCTTCCCCCCACCTTTCTTACTTTCTGTGGTGGTTCTTAATGAAAACTTGAGCTATACAAACAAAGGAAAGGGGAGGATACTCCCCCGCTCCATCTCCTAATTGAGTGCTTACATCCAGTAATAGCTTTTTTTGCTGTCCTGGGCAGCATGACATTGCCTCATTTGGCCACACATAGCCATTATTCTAGGAGGCATCTAGTGAAGTGTTCCAATCCATCTGCTTGCTTTTCATGGGCTGGTGCTTTCCTCGATGTTGACAGCTGTCTTAATATTCCTGGGCCACCTGCCACATAGTAAATACTGTGCTCTAAAATATATACAGAAGTTTATTTCTCTGGTCGACTTCTCAGAACAAAAAGCTTAGCATTTCTAAACTACACTTGCATCCTTGTTCAAATGCTTCCAGGAGCAGTCTATTCCTACACTGTTGAGGAGTATAGTGCTTATGCTTTTTGAACCTCCGGTTTTCTCACGTATCAAATAAGCTATTGAATTTGTGGAAGTCACGGTGGTCACGGAAGGTGGAGAGGAAACGAGCATACTGACAATTATCACTTCTACGGTAGTAAACCTTCCTGGAAACTTCTAGACTAAATTGGGGGTCCAGCCTATATATTTCTTTAGAAAGATTTCCCGTCATACCCCTCTTTGCTCATGCTTCCTCCATTAAACTTGCTGCTTAAGAGAAAGCATTTGGTTTTATTCATTACTATATCTCTAAGAATGAGCATGTATCTGATACATAGTTGGAACTCAGAGACAGATCCAAGTTTTGTGGAATCTGAAGATTTTTACAATATGGGGTTCCTCTTTGAAGAAAAATGGTTTAAAATTAAAAATGAAAATCACATATAAAAGTGGATGAAAAATAAATCATGCAAATTACCAATTTAAAATGGTTGACTTACATTACAAATATCAAGAAGTCTAGAAAAACAGTATTTTTTCCACTAATTGCCTGGCATAGGTTTATAATACTTTTTTCTTATATTTTGGTAGTATACTCTTTGATAGACTTTAAAAGACAATAATTTTCTAATATCATTTCCATACATATAATGGAAAGAATTCAATATTTCCCCAAGTTTGGTGCAGCATATTTATTACTGATAGAAGGAATACGTAAACATGTGACACTTATGCACTCACACACATTCACTGTTTGTGGTACTGCTACAGGTTTGTGCCTACAAATAAGAATCCTGATAAATTCTGTTTTACATGATTTTTA
The DNA here is from genome assembly GCF_057876585.1 of Rhinolophus sinicus. Taxonomy (NCBI): domain Eukaryota; kingdom Metazoa; phylum Chordata; class Mammalia; order Chiroptera; family Rhinolophidae; genus Rhinolophus; species Rhinolophus sinicus. The sequence continues at coordinate 81,966,448 of NC_142517.1, read as the reverse complement.
TAAAAAAAAAAGTTTGGTGCACTTATGGTTATAAAAATTGGATACATTGCATTATTGAATATATTATTGTTACGAAAGAAATTACATCAATTAAAAGTGGTTCTTCCTCTTTCAGTTTTGTCTTTTGAAGCCTGGAATAATTTTCCACAAGTCATCTTCTGCTATTGTACATTTCAAATTTTGTTTCACCTCTGTTTCCCACATATTTTCAGTGTTAGAGGCCTTAGGATATGTTTATGTCTTGAATAGGGCCTCTGGTCCTACATCTTGGGTGGAATGCTTGGGGAGTTGCACAATGAACAAATTGGAATTTATGTAATAACCTTGGAGAAGTTGACAGTCACGTAAATGTATCCCGCCAAATCCAAACTAAACGTGTTCCCAACTCAAATCCCCATCAGATCCCAAAATGCCTCCAATAACTCCAGTACCAACTGACTATAGGAATAGTGTGATGGACGGAAAATCCAGGAAGAAAGAGATTGTGGTTTTAGTCAAATGCAGTTAAAACATTTACTTTTGTAAGTTTCACAAAAACACATGTACATGTGATCACATTCCTGAGTTCACATTGGAAGAGACTGTGCCAGGGAGGGGCCTTGAAGCTTTAGCTTAACCAGCTTCTACTGCTGGTACTAAACGTCTTCTGAACAATTGAGTGAATGAAGACCACTGTACTAAATTAGCATCTCTAAGATCCTCACAACTCTGAAATTCAACATTTTTACAGACTTCCTAATGTAATCTTAGAACTTAGTATTCAGAAATATGTAATTATGAGTTCATAATCTAGGAACTGAGAAATATGAGAGAAGTAAATAAATAAAAATTTAGGGGTCATTGTTTTATGGTTTTAAGCTAATTTTTCATAGACAAATTTTGCCTTGACTGGAGGCAGGGCGCCTTGTGTAACTACAAGTCATTCAAGTGCTTTGTTCAACCACAGAGCAGAGATTAAAGCATAATTATATATTCATTGTTTCCTTCACGAGGTAGTTGCTTTTGAGAAAAAAATATATATATCAGCAGTGTGTATTGGACCAACTGTTTAGTTGAGGTGCCTCTAATAACATTTACATTATCTTATACCATTGCATACTATCCATTAATAGAAGGGATTCTAGCTGGATGAAGATTTGCATTATTTTTACTATTTGTACTATCGCCATCAACACTACAGAAAATTTCTATGTGAAACACTTTATATATCATGATTCTGATGCCTTCTCACTTAGCAAGGAGGGTGGCTATTAAAGAAATCTGACTATTACAGCATTTTCCTTGAGAGCTACTTTTTAGAGAAATTCTTATTCTTAGAGAAATGTTATTATTAGTTAAAACAATAATTCAGTAATAAATCTTACTGGTTCCCACCCACTTTTATCCCCAGGAAGACTTCCTGAATAATGCACCTTCTGAATAGGCCTTAGGGATAGGGCCTGCTTCGGTCACAGTACAAATGGGAGACACATCTGGTAGAACATGCCTTTGGGGAGATAAATTATTCTCTAGGCCTTCTAGCTGGAGGAACAGATTGCTTCATACTCTCTTTACTTTCTTATTCTCTGGGCTTTCTTGTAAGTGGACCTTTAATGGCGATTCTCTTCTAAAATAATACAGTTAGAATTGGAAACTTGTCTTCTTCCAGCTTTTTCCTATTTTCTCAGGCTCACAGAGGAGGAAAGATTTGCAAAAGAGAAAGTGGTGGTCAATCATGAGGGATAGTCTGGGAAAAACCTGGTTGAGGGAAAGTGGGCTGATTTAACTTTGGTGGGTTAAATTGAGCCAGAACAAATTAGGATGAGTGCCTTGGGCTCTGCTGCAGTTAGTAGGGGCTGAAGTGCTTCTAGGAGGCTGCTGTGGGGTGGCTCAACAGCCACCAGTCAGTGCTGAAATGACCTGGGGCTTACAGATGCACAAATGTACTCATAAACAACCTTCTCCTCCAGCATTCCAAAGCCAGACATGGGGTAACCCCAAGGTATATTTCTTCCCCTCCACAAGTCAAAACTGTCTTGGACATTTCATTTTGATCTCATTTGTATACAATTTTTAGTGAACAAACATGTCATATCACTCTCCTGGTTTCTACACCCTCTCAGGGGTAGCTTGGCTTTAAAACAAACCAAAACACCTGGGGTGAATGGGCCTCACTGTTTTCTGTACTAGCCACTAGGGTATAAAACACTAAGGAAATCCATACTACTGCATTAGTGAGATAAGCAGAACGAATACTACATGATTTATTTGATGAATACTACCATTTATTTGATGAATCTAAAACAGTCAAATTTGTAGACGTATGAAGTAGAAATGGTGGTTGTCAAGGGCTGGAAGAAGGAGGAAGGGAAAGTGTTAGTCAAAATGTACCAAGTTTCAGTAATGTGAGTTGAGTAAGTCCTGGAGTTCTACTGTACAGCACAATGCCTATAGTTAATACTGTACTGTATACTTCCTAATGTAATTTGGGGAAGATTAAAATATGCTAAGAGGGCAGATCTTACGCGAAGTGTTCTTATCACAAAATAAAATGCGAGGAAACTTTTTGAGGTGATAGATAGGTTTATAGCGATGCTGATGACGGTTTCACAGGTGTACATTTATCTCCAAACTCATCAAGTTGTATACGTTATGTACGGCTTGTATATATAAAAATTTTAAAAGCTAAAAACAAAACAAAACAAATCCATACTTCTGTATTGTTTCAGCACTTGCAAGTTTGAATCATGCTTATTTTTGATTGTGTAGTTTTTGTAAGAGAATTCACGAAGTAGCATGTAACATGGAGTATGAGACATTTAAAGCACCATCTGGGTTAGGAAAAGTTACTCCACACGTAAGCCAGCCAAACAAGGGAAGAGTTGTTGACAGACCTAGACAGACACCTCCTTCACTTCTGAGGCTCGGCCCTGGGGTAACCTCATGGGCTGCAGCCCGGGTGGAAACTGCTTTTGAGTAGCTGTTTGTTAGCTGCAAGGCAGCCCAAGGCACTCTGGTACTGCTGTTTACCAGGTGCTTTCACAAACTTGAGTTCGTTAACCTCTTTCAAAAGTCTGAAAACTTTTACCGTGCACTGACTGGGGGATAGAAAACAAATCAGTAAAAGAAAGTCAAAACTGAGCGCAAAGCTAATTAGGCTGCACCCTGAACTCGTTTGGGCGCGTAGCCCTGAGTCGGGTCGCGGGTGGCGCTTTCCCCGCTCCGGGTCTCAGGCGGCGACCCCGCCAGGCCAGCGGACGGCGGCGGGGGCGGGGCCGCGGCCTCTGGCTCCTCCTTGGGGCGGGCCGGCGGGGGCGGGAGGAGGTGCCACCGCGCAACAGTAAAAGCAGCCGCGCGGGTGGCTCGTCGTGCCCGCGCCTCTCCCGCCCGGGATGGACTGAACCTCGCCGGCGGCCCGCGCCGAGTCGGTCCCGCCTGGGCCGGACTCCGGACGCAGGACACTGCCTTGCGCGCTCCCCGTAGACGGCCCCGGACCGGCAGCCTCGCCGGGGAGATGTCCGGCGGCCGGAGGAGGGGCGGCGCCCCCTGGCACAGCCTCTCCCGGTTCTTCGCTCCTCGAAGCCCTTCCCGGGACAAGGAAGAGGAAGACGAGGAGAGGCCGGGGACGAGCCAGCCGCCCGCTGTGGGCCGGGGCGCTGCCAGGTGGGAGCCTCTAGGGACGTCGGGGGGGCCCTGCGCGGACGCACGGGACTGGGGCTCCTGGCCCGACAGCCCGCGGCGGCCGCGCTCGTGCCAGGCGGCACTTGGCTCGCCACTTTCTGTTCTCCTTCCTCCATTGCTCAAGTTTCCTCCTTCTCCCCAGTTCCCGGGCCGCTTCTCTGCCCTCTCCTGGGTTTGTGAAGTGTGTGTGAAGTTGGTGGTTCGCGGCCGGGTGCGCCCCCCGGGGTCCCGCGCAGCCCCGCGCGCTTCCTTTCCGCCTCCCCTCCCCGTGCGGGATTCGGGTCCCGTTCCACGCTCGCATCTGCTCGCCAAGTTCTGGGGCAAAAGCGAGTGCCCCGGCGTCCGGTCGGCTGTAATGGGAAACAGTTGTGAGCCTTCAGCCGGGGCAGAGAGGACGCGATCGGGACACCACTGGGGTGGGAAAGGTGAAGCTTGGGAGCGCCACCTCTTCAGCTGGTATTTTGCCATCTTACTTAAGTTTCCTCAAAGTGATTTTTTTTTAATTGTGATATTGAGTTCCCAAGGCTTCATCAAAATATAAAACTTCATTAGTTTTATTTACCATTGCCTGGACGTTTAAATGATGCCGCCCTTCTTTTTTTCCCATCTCTCTTCGGAAACATCTCCCCCAGGTTCCCAAACAGATTCCAGAAACCAGGATTTGCGCTATCTTGGTTTCAGTAATGAAAACGTGCTCCTTCTCTGTAATCTTTTCTCCTTCCTCCACCTGTTGTAAAATCGATTTTTTTTTAGACGTGTCTCGTTAAAAAGCCCGTTTCTGAGTCTTTTTATCCGTTCTGAAGGATGAAAAGGGATTTATGTCCGTACAACTTCTCGTTTTAAATTTTCGGTGAAAAGAGAGGCTTAAACTCCCTCAAATTGCACTACAGGAGTATGTAACCCATGTGATTAGAAGGACGGGCTCCAGAACGCTATGTTTACTTCAGATTTTAAAGACTTCCTGGAGGGCGTCAGAGAAAACTGGATAGGAAACAGAACTGTACTTGTGACTGAGCTGATTCCATTAGTATTCAGATTTTGTGATTTGATTGTAGTCGGTAGTGTTCCTCAGTTTCCCTACTTGTAAACATTTGCAATATGACCGTCTGTTAATAAAATCCCAGGTCCTTCCAAGAAAGCTCCCACTAAATTGCTAAGTTTCTCCTGGAAGGTTTTTAGCTCTTACTGCCCTGTTAATGGAGAATTTAGAATTCAAAGTTGCACAGTAGTTAAAAATAGCTTTGAAGTCTGACAGGGCTCAACCAGAATGTCAGATCTGCTAGTGTGGGCAGAGAGCCTGTGGTGCCTGCCATCCAGTAACAACACTAACAATCTTGGATAATATAGAAGAAGTGTTTAAAAGAAATCCTAAGTTGACTCAGCAAAAGTAGGAAACTTGATTCAGTGTTGGAAAGGAATACGTAGGCCAATTTCAGGTTCATATCAGAATTGTCCTGAAACCTTGCCTGTCTTCCTGCACTATTTTGGCTTTTTCAGGCACTTATCAAATCTAATCTCTGTCTCAGGAGCTACCCATTCTTCCAATTAGTCTCTTGTCTACTTACCATTGCTCTATTCTCATTATCTCCAGACAGGCACAAACTATGCCTTTTGACAATGAAAATTGTAATTGTGCTTATATGAATGCTCATTTTTTCCTCTTCTTTTTTTAGAACTTGCCAGATGTTAAAGGAATAGCAGATAATCCTTCGTGTGGGTGTTTTACCTTTTAAATGAGCTTAAGTCCTTCTTTTCAAGGATATAAACACAAACAAAGCCTTTATTGAAAGTTTAATGAAACAAATGGAAACACTTAGTGGTACCAAATGGCCTAGTAACACAACACCCTGGTGTTAACAAGATTGGAAACAATTGTGATTTGTCACTGTGATCTTATTTCAGAATGAAAGGTTATTTTAGCTGTTTCTCTTAGAGGCAGTTAAAAACTTTTAGTTTTAGTGGGAGCCTGGTTTACCTTCTGTCCTGGTGGTTTTGGATGCAGAGGACCTCATTCAGCAGACATTCAGTGCTTGGAATGGGAGGGATGTAAAGCTTTCACGGTGAGCCCTAAGTTATTGGGCTTCATTTGCTGTGAACACATCGTTTGTGTATTGAGTTTGCTGCTGTTCTGTTCTCATAAACCTTCAGCAATTAAAGAAGCCTATTGACATCAATGCTGTTGTATGCGCCAATTCAGGTATGAGCGCTCAAATTGCTTTTCAGAACTCATATCTTGGGTAGTTGGCTAGATCCCATAAGTGCTTATATTAATTTAGTTTACAGTATATAGAAATGAAAACTGCAATTGAAGTTTGCATAGGAAACTTGAGAGCTCTGAGTTCTGTGGCCCCCATTTTGAGAATCACTGTTATAATGTTTAACCCAGTTTATGGCTCACAAGGAATGGACTCATTAGAAGGGATAGGGGAGAGCAGGGAGGGCTTCATGGTTGAGGTGCTTTTTAGTGGGCCTTCAGAGCATCAGATCACATTACTCAGCCAGGAACATAGAAATTGGGAACAAATCTTTCAGGCTGAGCAAAGACCTGCAGGACGTTATAATCTATTAGGGACTATATTCATTGATGGAACAGATTGAAAGACCCAGTAAGTAAGTTGGATTGAAGCTGAATGGTAAAGGTCTCTCGACAGTGTTTGGCTCTCGAGTTGAGGTTTAAAGGATTTTTGCAAAAGCCTGTTAAACAGATACTACTGAAATGTGACATTTGGAGAACACCTGCCTTCTAATTCTCTCTGCTTTAAGGAAATGATTGCTCAGCTTTGTTGTTTTGCTGTACCACCCATGAAGGACCTGTTTAAAATGAGCTCTGCATGTTTGTAACTCAGGAAGGGGATAGGAAGGTGAGGACAGCATTGATCAACGGTTGACTGTGCACTTAGTCCTGGGCTGGTACTTTCACTTGCAGCATCTCATTTAAACCTTACCCTCAGCCTGGAAGTTTGGTATGCTTACCACTGTTGTGACAATTGAAGAAACTGAGGGCAGGAGAGCTCTTAGTGGTGAACACTGTTGGCGTCTTGGGTGCAACAATCTTGTTGAACTGGACTCTTCTGTCCTTGACCAGACATTTGGCCTCTGTGACGCCGCCCACTAATGACAGTAGTATCCTTCAGTCATTGGGATAACCCAAAACACCTCCACCCAGGTAGGCTGGAGGGAGAATGATACCACTTACAGTGGAGAATTATTTACCCCAAATTATGAGAGAAATAAGGTCCAGGAGAGAGATTTGAACTTAGGTTTTTTTGACTCCAAAGCTCTTGTTCTTTTTTTCACACCGTCCTGCCCACCACCCTTCTGAACTGTGCTTCAAAACACATCTGAATATTAAGTCAATTGGCTCTTTACTTGCTTTGTTCTAGAATGGGAGACAATGTGGCCCATTTCAGATATATTCTTTTGGGCTGTTCCTTTGAGTGTCCTGGTATAGTGCTATTGATAGAAAGAAGGTAAGACAGGTTCACTAGACCCAGGGTGAGGGGCTGTGTCATATTCATCTTGGTGTCCCCTTTACCTGACTTGAGATGAGGAGTGAATGAATCTCTGCTGATGGAGATTAAAGCACTTAGTGGTTTTCAGCTACGAGTAGTATAGCCCCATCGTCAAAGTGGGCATTTAGAAACATGGGGGATCTTAAAGGTCACTAGACAGGCTTTGCCTCTCAATTTAAAGTTGAGAGAATTACTGCTTGTCACTATTAAATGGGTAAAGCCAGGGTGCTAATGGCTTGTTGTGTAGGAGATATTCTCATAAAAATTGTCAGTGGTGCCACTGATGCATGCGATCTGTTGGCCTTCCAGTTAAAGTACCAGGGTTGACCAAAGCCTCAGCTATATGAGGAAAGGGAGCTTTGTTCTCTGGATTTTTACGGTGACTGTATTTTCATTAATTTGAAAGTATTATAGAAAGTAATTAGTAACTAGGTTAGTTGAATAGGAGATACCTGTGTGGTGTCGAAGGACCACATCTGCCATTCATACCTGCAGTAATTAAAGATGACTGGAAAATTCCAGAAGTCCTCAGCAGTGTGTATTCTCTGAGAATCTTGAGATCACAGGTTAACAGGAAGCACAGCACCTACTCTTGGCAGCGGAGTAGAAGTACAGACCGTTTTAGAGTGTTGAAACTACCACTTTTTTTTTTTTTCCAAGTAAAATATCTGTCTTTTGGGTTTAACAGGGTGTATGAATGCCAGATGGTTAATTTGAGGATTCTGGTTCTTATTGAGTTCATTCCTTGAAAACGAACTCAATTATACACTAAATGTTTGAGTTACACATGTACCTCAAATCAGCCTGCAATAAATTTAAGTAATCTGAACCTCTAATTTTATTGAAACACTGATAACACTTTTGTTTTTATAATTAAAAACAAAAAAATATTCACTCAAGATAAAATATTTTATTTCCCAACCAGAGTTCTGATGAAATACACTGAAGCCAAGATACACCAGAAACGCTAATACAGCTGTGGTTGCAAGCAAACTTAAATTTAAACTCAGGGAAATAACCCAGGCTTATCACCTGAAAAGAGGATCAGCATGAAATAAAAGTTCAAGAAGTCATTGAGTTTTGACTCATTTCAGTCCATTATTTTGAGTGGCTGCTGTGTGTCAAGTATGGTGCTAAGTAAGCAGTGGGGGTACAAAGATGAATGAATGACCAAAGCTGTCCTCAAAGAGGTCATAAATGAATGGACAAGATAAACCTGTACATCTCTACTATGCTCCCGGTGAGCTCATTAGAAGCCAAACATATTTTTGGTGTGTGTGATTTGTTTGATTCAGAACACACATACTGTTTCGTGGCTGTCAAATATTGTATGAGAACTTGAATTAGGCTTTGAAAATATCTTCTCACATTATTACCTTTTCTTGGAGCATAGTTTGATTTGCATCCTTCGCCACCCAGTACAGTGGGGAGAAGTGGTAGTGGCTGTGCGGGGGCGGGGGGGGGGGGGATGGAAGTGCTTTTCCTTCTAGACTCCACAAGCAGAAAAGCGCATCCTCTCAGGAATCAAATTCCGAGTGGAGATCCTTACACACAATAGCTTGATGGTGATGGAGAAACAAACTGAAGTTGTGGGACCAGAAATAACTCATTCTTAGTATTTGGTTGGAAGTGGTGAATGGCCAACTAATGTTTAACCCCTAGGGGGTATTTAGTTGGAAGTATCCCAAAGCAATGAAGCAACTGTTTGCATAGTAAAGTGTGTGTTTTTTTGGTTTTTTTTTTCCATTTTTGCCTAACAGATTTGTAATGACAAAGCTAAACCACCCTTTATTGAAGCCTATATCAGACCCAAGCCCTGTGTTGGGGCTTTAAATATATACAGTGGTACCTCGGTTTTATAATGTAATCTGTTCTGGAAGACCGTTTGAGTTCTGAAACGTTCAAAAACAGCCAGCAGCTAGGCTTCAGGATCTTGCATTTAGCGGAAGCCGCGTGACATGTTCAACTTCCGAGGCGTGCCCGAAAACCGAAGCATTTACTTCCAGGTTTACAGCATTCATAAACCGGAATGTTCGTCATTGGAGACGTTCAAAAACTGAGGTACTGCTGTATATTCACTGAATCCTCAGAGCAATTTTGAGTCCATTTTACAGGTACCGTTTTACAGGTATGTAGTTTAAGCCTTGGAGTGGCCCAGTAGCTGCTAATCAGAAGTCTCGCAGCATCGGTGGGAGAGTCAGGAGTCATAGTCTCCTTCCTGAATTCAAAGGCCACAGCGTTATGTGGCAGCTTCCTCTGCTTCACTTGGGAAGACCCATAAAAGAAGTTGGCCTTAGAAAAGGGTTTTCAATGGAATTAAAAGACAATGGCACGCAGCTGGGTATCTGTCCAGATGGCCTGGACCCATACTCTGTACAGTAAAGAATTTATAGTCCTGGCAGTTGAGAAAGAGGAAAATAAAATTATATATTTGTATCATTTATAATTTTATATTTAAACACATAAAAAAGATCAGTCTCCCTCAGAAAAGATACAAATTGAAACTATAGCAAGATACCATTATTTCACCTATTTGATAAGTAAAAGGAGCTTGATGTGGGTAAACCTGGACTCGATTCATGCACCACTGGTGGGAGTGTAAATCAATACACTGCTTTGTAGGGAAATTTGACAAGTTCTATCAGTTTTACATATTCACATGCTCTGACTCACCAGTTCCCCTCTAGGAATTCCATCAGACCCACAATTTGCAGACAGGCCCAGAGTTGCCTATACATGTCTAGCCATTGCAATGTTGTTTTAATAAGCAAAAGATGAAAAATAAAAAATAAAGTCACATCCCAGTGACAGTGGACTTATAGGTAAATTATTATACACCCATGTAATGGAATATTACATAGCTGTTAAAAAGAATGAGAAAGCTTTTTGTGCACTGAGAAGGAAATATCTCCACAATGCATTAAATAAAAAGACAAGATGCAAACCATTGTGTATAGTACGCTCCCATTTGTATATAAAAAATGGAGTATGAAATTAGTCTGTTACTGGTGTTCTAACTATTTAGGGAGGATGGAAGACTGGATGAAGGAATAAGGAACAGCAGGGAGACTTTTTATACCTTACTAAAATTATGTGAATTATCTATTTCAGAAAAAAAAAAAAGACCGGTTTAAGACCTAGTGAATATTTGTGTATAAAAGGGGAAAAAAACAAGAGAATGTATGATCCTGAGTTGGCAAAAATTCTCCAAAGAAACAGCGAACTCCATTAACTTGTTCAAGTGAGAAAAGTTATGATTAGGCTAGAAATACATGGAAGTAATATTTATAATGCAGAATAATTTGATATTTTGATACTTTCTACAAGTGTGAGTTAGGCTTATATATTATTAATCTGTAACGTGAAACTGGGTGGAGTTAACAGCCTTAGAAACATCAACTGCTTTTTGTGAGATTATCCCCTTTGAGCCATAGTGTGGTTCTGGGCAGGTCGTTAGCCCTCTCAGAATCTTTGGTTGTCAAACTAGGGAGATGGCCGTCATCTCTAAGATCTCGTCAGCTTCAACATACCAGCCAGAACTCCATAGCATATACAAAATAAAGAAGTTTGCCTTATAGATCAGGAAGACCTTTGTTTTACTGGAAAAATCACATATGAAAATGCATCGGTTAATTCCTCTATGTGCTCTTTCATTTTGATCATTTGATTTGAAAACTTCACCAGTGTTTACCAAGAATTCATTTAGGACCATCGTGCCAGGAACACAAGGCAGCATGGTCTCTGGCTCCAAGCACTTGTGCAATTTTGTGGGGAAGGCAGGCATCACACACATCTTTCTTCCCCTCATAAAGTAAGTGCCACGGTGACACGCAGGGGACTGGGGAGCATTTAACAGGGGTGGGCCCATTCTTCTGACTCTTAGAGGACACTGTTTTAATCTCATTTAAACTGTTTCTTATGTTTATGTATGTGTGTTTACTGCTTTAACTCTTCTTTGTTGATGTATAAACTTGAGACAATTTATATTGACTTCTGGTTATCGTGGATGAGAACTTAGCTATTTTACACCTATTCCCATTTCCCTTTACACATCCAGCCAAAATAATTGTTATAATTTTGGCATTAAGTAAAAAGTTAATTTTTAGACTTATGTAAAATACAGTTTTGGTTTCATTAATGTAGCATGCCTTTAAGGAGAGTATCTTTTATATATTCTTTACGACCAGTAAATGGCAAGAATGGCAGTGCCAGAAATGACATGAAAGTGATATTTGAGTGCCCTCAGAAATAGTAGTTTCATGTAATTTCTACCAAATATGTATTAGAAATTCCTGCTTTACTCTTTGTATTAAAATTTGTACAAAGCATGGATACTTACTACCTTAGTGGCAGATCGTATTTTTTATAACTGCCATGATTCTTATGACAAGTAATGAAATATTTCAAGTATTACATTTTGATAACTGGGAATAGCTTAGGTGAGATGTAAACTCTGTCATTTATTGTCTTGGTTGTTAAAGCCACTAAATGAGCATACCAGGGAGCATACCGTGGCAGGAGGGGTGTGGCATTGTGCTGTATTAGTCAAAACTGAAAATGTGTACAGTTAACACTGTTGGTTGTTTCATTGTTCTAGGTAGGCAGATAAGGATCTTATTTGTCAATGTTATATAGGGTATACAAAGAAATTGCCATTATATACCGTGTTTCCCCGAAAATAAGATCTAGCCGGACAATCAGTGTCTTTTGGAGCAAAACTTAATATAAGTTAAGACCCGTCTTATGTAAGATAAAACCAGGTCTTATAGTAAAATAAGACTGGGTCTTATATTAATTTTTGCTCCAAAAAGATGCATTAGAGCTGATTGTCCGGCTACATATTATTTTTGGGGAAACATGGTATTTGTAATATTAGTATTTTGGTATCTGTCTAGTTTAAATTTATTACTTGCATTTTTCTATGAACTTGTTATTTGCTTTTTAAGTTCAAATACAGTACTTTGTATTTTTTTGTCTTTTTAGAGCTAATGTAAAACAGGTTATGACATAATAAGAAAATCAAAAAGATAAAAAGCACAACTCATAACCCTGCCCTCTCAGAGACAAGTACTCTTCTTCTAGATCATTTTCTCTGTGTATGTCTCTGTGTGTACATATTTTTACAAAAAGTTAAAGGATTTTGAAATTTGAATCTTTTTTCACTTAACAGTGGTGCTTTAACATTTTACCATGGTATATATATTTGTACAACTGGTAAAAATAATTTAATCATTTAAAAAATCTTAGATGTGTCATCACTTTTCACAGTCTAGTTTGAATAGCTAAATGTCTCTGCTTACATAGGGTTTGCATTTTAATGGGAGAGGGCAGAAAATAGGCAAGTTACATAAATTAATATATAGTGTGCTTTGAAGTAAAATAAAGCAGGGTGAAGGAATGGGATGAATGGAAGTGGTGAATCAGGAGTAAGGTGTGGATAGGATGGTCGTGGAAGGCCTCTGTTGGGTAACATCTGAGCAAAGACCTGGATGATATTTGGGAGTAGGACATGAACAAATCTGAGGAAAGAACTTTCCAGGCAGAGTGAGCAGCCAGTTCCAAGGTCTTGAGGCAGGATTGTGTTGACACAGATACCAGAGGGGACAGACATAGCAGAATGGAAGAGAGAGCGGTGTCCATGATACGGGGAAGGGAGCCAGGGGCTAGAAGAGGTCGACCATAGTAAGGAGTTGAGATATTTCCTCTTGAAAGTATCCCTTGGGATGGGGGTGTGTGTATGTTTATATATTTTCACATAGATTGTTGCTTTGTCAGTGTCTGGAAGAATTGACAGAGGAAAAAGGATTTGAGTAAGAGGTTGGAGGCGAGGTCAGCCTCCGTCAGGCTCTCGGAGCTCTGGGAAGGCACCGCCCCACATATCCTTGGATCTCCAGTGCCCCTCTGTCAGGACAGTTTGTTGAATGGGACATGAATGAGTGACCCATTTTAGAAGGCAGCTGGACTGCTGTTTGAGTTCGTGTTATGGCAAGAGATTCAGGGTACTGATTCTTGTGCGACGGGTCCCGGATGTTCAGAATCTGAAGGGTATGAGGCAGAGGACTTCGGGACGGTCGCGCAGTTACTAATGCCATGTACAGGTAGACAGCTCAGGCGCACATCACACTACTGAGACTCTCACTTGGTAGCCTGTGATTGAACTGTAATTATGGGTCTTGGATTTGGGGGCATGAGATGGGGGTGGGGGCCAGAAGTAAATTAGCCTCAAGGAAAAACAACTAAATTACAGGACAGGGGCCCATACTACGGGGAAAGGCTGTCAGAAGAGTCTAAGATTGCAAAGCAATAGAGCTTCATAATCATGTCTATTGCCTTTCCTCCCTCTTCCTGATTTTTCTCCAAAGACTTCTGAAATTCCAGTGCCAGATGTTTGAGCTAAAATACATGCTGTTTGATTGCAGCTTTTAGTTACCTTTTAATTTGAAGCCCAGAAACTGCCATAATCACCTGTGTTATATTCTGTTAATGGTCATTAAAAAAATACAAGTACTGCTTGCTGGCTGTCGCCATTTATGAATGGACAGTTTTCCAGATGGTTGTTTGTAAATTGTCCGTGTGGAACTCTGTCTCTATCCCCATAGAAGCAGGGTTGGAGATGGCTGGATGGGGCTCCAGGCCAGTGCAGAAATCAATTTAATCCATAAAGTAACAAAGTGTAGTGTAGCATCGAACAAAGAGAACGCTGGGCTCATCATGTGAAGCTATGTTTCTAAGAAAGAAATCCCTGAAGTAGTGTAGATGATCCCCAAGCCATGAGCACACCCTTAGGGAGGGTGTGGGGATGAAACCCACACTGTATTTAAGGACCTCCCTGAGGGCTGAGAAGGAGGAGTCTAGGGGAACAGAGGACAGGCCCAGAGGTGGCCTCAGTAGCTTTAAAATAAGGGACAGATTAACTTTGATTCTGCGTTGGTTTCTTGGTCACAGCCTCCCTTTTCCTTTACCCCAAAAGCCTCAAGATTAGTCTACCTTTTTCTTTTTCCACTCACCCTGCTATTGGAGGATCACGTGAGATTTTAGATCTGGCAGAGATTTTTTTCAAGTTACATGTTTGAAAAATCAGATCCCTCAGATCCAAAAATCAGGTGCATTTTTGTCCCTAAGGTACTATCCCTAAAACAGACACATGTGTATTTTGAGTTTTCGCAAAGCATTTTGCTAGGAATGACAGTGGGAAAGAGTGTGGGTAGGTACAAGACCCCTTGTTCCATGTTATTTTTTCACTGACTCCTTCGAGGTAAAGTCCACACCTGCAGGAATTAAGTACGATATGAACACATTTCAAGGAAAAGCCAGATTCTGGCTGCTTCTAGGGTTTCACTACAGGAGTTGTATCAGGTGGGCTCTGAGGTGAGGAGCAACATGCCAGGAAGGGAGGCCTAATGAAGTTGCCGCAGAGAGAGGGGCTGCTTCAGGGACCAGGCCGCTGGAACCCGCAGAGTTGTCTTGTTAGTGGGGGAGGAGGACACGATAGAGAGCTTTGCCCTGATTCGCTTTCCCTGTCCTCAACAATATTGCCAGGTCCTCTACTGCAGACCGCACCTGTACAGGGGAAGTGAAAGTTGAGAGTGGGAAGATAATTTGGGGCAGCATCAGGCTGAGTGGGATGAAGAGGAAGGAGAGAAGGGAAATCCTCAGTAAAGGACCCTGGCAATGGTGGAAGGTCCCTGTGGATAGTGGGCTGGGGGGAGGGCAGCGGAGTGTTTAGATGTTAGGGCATTCCCAAATATAAGAAGGGACTACCTTCTGCTAAGTGACCTTGTGTTTAGGGATGGCCGGAATCACTGCCAGTGATGTCATCAGCACCGACGATTGCCTCCTTTCTGGAAATGGCAAGAAGTCATAGACGCCCACATCCGAAGAGAAGTGGGCAAATGTCCAGAAGGCAGTTATGGAAGCTGTATTCAGTTCCTGAACATTTCCAGATTTTTCGGATACTGTCACAGTCATGATGTGTTCCAGGAGAGGGAGGAGGGAGGAGCCTGACTCTCCTCGCGGTGCCTGCACCCTGTCCTTGGAGCACAGTGTGTGACTGTGCCTGCCTGTCTCCCCATGTAGGAAGTTGCATTCTTACCACATGAGGAACTGACTGTGGGAGGGGCCCCGCAGCACCCCTGTGCTTCAATCTGTGGTAAGCGCTGAAAGAAGGGTTTTTTCCTGGTTCGTCCCACTCTGTATTTGTGACACTCAGTGTGCTCACTGGGGCAGCAGCTCTGCTGGGCATCGGTGTTGGAAGGTGGGTCTTGTTACACAGCAGTGAGTTTTCTAAATAATTTATACCTACTTTTAAGTATCAACAGGTAACACATTTAAATAATATTAAATGGAGATCCTTCTGACCGGGTCCTCTCTTCCCTGTACACCTCGCAGTTGTTGGCTTCCGCTGAATAGAGAGAGGCTCTCAGACTAGTTTATCAAGACTGTGGTCAGAGAGCCCGCTGCATGGGAGCAGCCCAGGAAGGGGGAGTCGGCCGTTGGAAACGTCCATTCCTGGGCCTCACTCTAATTGACAGTCTGACCCAAAAATCTGTTTTAGAAATACACTGCCCAGGTGATTGTGGTGCATGTCAATAAGGGTTCTGAGAGTGAGTCAGGGTGAGGATTTTGTCTGGTCAGTTCACTGCTCCACTGCTAGCGCCAAGCGTGCGGTACCTGCCTGGTCAGTGCATGTGTACGTACTTGTGCCGTTTTTCTGCTGTTTAACTGCTGTGGGTTATGGAACCTTGTTAGAATGTAGTGAAAAACAAACAGTATATCTTAAGTGACAGGATGGGGGAAGTCTTCTGTGTGAATTATTTGAACTCTAGAATGGTAATGTGTCCCTATTTTTCATGGCCCAGAGGTTGGTTTTATTTTATGTCGGGCATAAAATAAGTAGATACTTAATGGCTATATGTTGGATTCCTGGTTTTCAGCTATGGTCTAAATAAGGCTGCTTCAAAACTGAGGAGGTTCTGTGTTCCTTTGACCTTGATATTTATCTGGATTTTTTGGAAAGATTAATTTCTGAAGTTCTGTTAGCTAAAGAAGATATGGCTGTTTAGAAATGCAAGGTAGTATTATTTGTAGCCCACAGGTGGTTGTGAGTCCTGCCCCTCACCCCCTGCCGTGAGCAAAATGTGTGCTTTCTAAAAATACTGCTATTGAAATATTCCCAGGTCCCAAAGGGGGTTAAACTGTGAGAACAATAGAAACAGCTTGTCACCTTTCATATGGTTTGAGATTATCTGAATTTGAACTTGTTTCCTTGCCCTCCTTACGAGTAACATTCCAAGCCTTTTGAGTCTTTTCTGTTAATTTTTTTTTGTTCGCTAGGCAGACATCTGAGAATGCGTTGTTTTGAGTATCAATATCTACTCTCTTGTAATTTTTTGCTATTGTATTTTAAATCAACTGAAAATGACCTTGTTCCTGTTGACTTAATTTTCTTCCCCCAGCCCCACTCAGCCCTTATCCCTTTAGAGAAAGATGATGTGGAATGAGAGTGGATGGTACATTGTTTCAAGATATATATGTACACACACATATATACACATATATACATATATACACACACATACACACATATATACATATATACACACATATACACACACACATACATACACATGTGTGCGCACACACACGATGCCAAAAAAATGTATACGCATTTTAAGAAAGGAAAAAACTATTAAAATTGTAATACTCAATATATATCAATAACAAAAGATGACTACAAGTCACGTGTATACATTTTTTTGGCACCCTGGTATATACATATATACACGCATATACACATATATACATATATACACACAAATATACCTATACACACGTGTGTGTGTGTGTGTGTGTGTGTGTATACACTGAGGGTGCCAAAAAAATATATACACATTTTAAGAAAGGAAAAAACTGTCTTACAATTGTAATATTCAATATATACCGATAATAAAAGATGAATACTAGTCACATTTGATTTCTGCAATTACAAGACGTGCTCAAAGTGGTTACCATCAGCATACTTTTAATACAAGTTTTTCCTTTTTTAAAATGTGTATACATATTTTTGGCACCCTCTGTGTGTGTGTGTGTGTGTGTGTGTATACACACACACACATACACAAGGTTGGACAGTTGAGTTCACAAACTCATCCTAGAAAAAGTGCTACATACCTCATTGCTGAATATCACTACAGTCACCCTCGAGGTACTCCGCTTGGGAAGCTGTGTACTGATGCCAACGCATGGTCCACCCTTTAAAGCAATTTTGGAACTCTTTTTCTGGCGTGGCCATCACAGCTGTGGTCATATTTACCCTTGATGTCCTGAATGTCATCAAAATGTCTTCCTTTCAATATTTATCTTTGGGTAAAGAAAGAAGTCATTGGGGGCCAGATCAGTGAGTAGGGAGGGTGTTCCAATACAGTTGTTTCCTGACTAAATACTCCCTCACAGACAGTGCCGTGTGAGCTGATGCATTGTTGTGATGCAAGAGCCATGAATTGTTGGCAAAAAGTTCAGGTCGTCTAACTTTTTCACGCAGTCTTTTCAGCACTTCCAAATAGTAAACTTGGTTAACTATACCGTTGGTACAAATTCATAATGAGTAATCCCTCTAATATCAATAAAAGGTTAACCATCGTTGCAACAAGTTTGCAAACTTAATTGTCAGACCTCGTATATTCATTAAAGGAAAAAAAAGAGGGTTGTGTATTATTACATAGTTCCCAGTGGAAAAGTGTTTTCTGATTTAGGTAAGCAGGCACAAATAGAGAGCCTGTTTGATACTGATTATGTTTTTATTCATTGAACAAATGATATTTGAGTGCCTTCACAGTGCCAGGCATAATGCTGGGCTCTGGGATACAGAGAGAATGATACGGTTTCTGAATTTAATGGGTTCAAATTCTAGTTAGACTAATGGACAAGCAGCCATTGTGTTAAAGAGCAGAAATGTATGCGGGGTACCGCTGGGTGCAGTGGGAACACAAAAACGTACAGGTTAAGATACAACTAAATTGTGTAGGGTCCTCTCAACCACAAGGTTGCCGGTTCGACTCCCACAAGGGATGGTGGGCTGTGCCCCCTGCAACTAGCAATGGCAACTGAACCTGGAGCTGAGCTGCGCCCTCCACAACTAAGACTGGAAGGACAACAACTTGAAGCTGAACAGAACCCTCCACAACTAAGATTGAAAGGACAACAACTTGACTTGGAAAAAAGTCCTGGAAGCACACACTGTTCCCCAATAAAGTCCTGTTCCCCTTCCCCAATAAAAAAAAAAAAAAAGAGTTGGACCGGGTGGGGAACGATGTTGCAGGCAGAAGAAGAAAGTGGTTTGCTGGCGTGTGAACGTGGCATATTCTATGAATAGAAAGTGGTTTTATGAGACAGGTGTACCTGGGGCCAGGTCATGAATAACTTTCTATACCTATGCTAAGGACCCTTTTATTCATCAACTGATAGAGAATTGCTGAAGGAATTTTTGAATAGGAGAGTGTCATGATCAGATTCAAGATAGCTTTGACCAGGAAGAATGGGTTGAAGCAGAGCAATCCAGAAGATGCCAGACACCAATTTAGAAGGGACTCTAGTAATCTAGAAAAGAAGTGGGAATGCTTTAATTGAAGCAGTGATTTTTACAGCTAACCCAAAATTTTAAAATGTGTTGTTTGCTTTAAAACTCCATACATTTTGAAATTTTTGCTTAGCGGTAAGATTCATGAAACTTAAATGTAGGCTATACATTTCAGAAAGTTTTATCAAGTTTCAGGTATTACTTCTTTAGGTGATTTCAGCTTTAAATTCTTCAATTGTTTGCTCAATACGAAATACTTATGCACTGATTTACAACAATGTTTTTCTGGCTTTTGGTGTGTATTCGTAACATGTAAGTAATTACAGCTACTTGAAAATACTGCCTTAATCCCATGGACTCAGAGCTGCATTTTCTGCAGAACTTTTGTATTGGAAAAGAAACTTCTACCGTTTTCATTTACAATCACACTAAGGCAGTAAGTTTATAGAAAGCACTGTCAATAACTCGAGATAAGTAGAATTTCGGGAATCTTGAAGCAGGAACTAGAAGACTAAAATTAAATGCTTATAGATAGAAACATGGACATTAAAACTCAGTGGCTTGGCTGGAGGACTGTGTCCAGCATCTTTAAATCCTTCCCATCCCTTAAAGAATAGCTGAGTCATACATTCCCCGGAAAGGCTACTATCATACCCACTGCTGAGTTCCTAGAAAAGATATGCGTCAGTATTGCTAGGTACCATTTATAGAGCTGTGCTTTTCCCTTCAACAATAGAAATACAAACATTCATTTATTTTTTATAAAATAAGGATTTGTGATTTCTATGTCGTGACTGTGCTCAGCAAAGGAGGGATAGAAGGAGTAATGAAACTGTCTTTGAAGGCAAAGATGATTTTAAATTCCTTTTTACTTTCCATCACACATAGGAGGTACTCAGGAAATGCTTGCAGAGCTTGGCTGGCTGGGCTGCACTCTTTCATGGAAGTGTATGAGTCAGATACTGCTACAATAATGCTGGGTAACAAACCACTCACACTCAGTTGCTTTATATCTACAAGCATTTGTTTTTCTTACTCGCACTCATGGGTTTGAGGGTTGGCTGGGTGGCTTAGGTTCAGGCTGCAGGTTTGGTTTGGGGCTTTGGGTCAGTTCTGGGTCTGCTCCACATCTCATTGTGGGGGCCAGGCTGAAAGGTAGCCTCTGGTTGCTCCTCTCGTGATAAGTGAACAAATGAGCAGACAAGACCAGGATGAAGCAGATGATGCCTCTTGTGGTCTCAGTCCAGAACTTCCATGCTGTCATTTCCATCCACATTCCCTAGCCTATGATAAGTCAGGGGTCAAGCTCAACATCACTGGGAGGCCCTATAAAGGCATTCAAAATAGATTGTAGTTAGAGAAGACACTTACAAAATCATCAAGGTCAGTCTTATTCTTGATTACACGTCAAATCCTTGTAACGTGGTCTGTTTACTTGTATTTTGCCAGTCTCTTTTTTTTGATTTGAAGTTAAGTAGACCAGTATCAATTGACATTTTAATTTAAAAAGAAAAACTGAATTGTAAACTTTGCGAAAAGGTAAAGCTAGAAAACTAGGTAAAAAGAGATAAGCCATTCACTTTAAAAGTAACAGCTATGTGGGAGATGAGGGTAAGGGGGATCAAATATATGGTGATGGAAGGAGAACTGACTCTGGGTGGTGAACACACAATGGAATTTATAGATGATGTAATACAGAATTGTACACCTGAAATCTATGTAACTTTACTAACAATTGTCACCCCAATAAATTTAAAAATTAAATTTAAAAAAAAGTAACAGCTACTTGAGACGGTCTTTTATAGATACGCATGAAATAAGATCTGCATATGTATTGTGCAATATTTTCCACTTTTGTCCCTCGTTTTACCTGTATAATTTCCATGTGCTAAACACACAGATATATTTATCTTCTTTACATGCTTGTTTTTCTTATTGACATTTAAAAGGATTAAGCGCATGGCTGTATCTTGCTGGTCCCTCTGTTTCCTGCACTGAATCTCAGACTTAATGAAATTTTTATGATCGATTATATTTTTTAGGTGTTCATGATCTTTCTTTTTTGTGTGTGTGTGCCTTTTGATCATTGCCATTGGTTCCTTGGATACTCTGCATAATTGAACTAGATTTTATGAATGGAAAATCTAAGTAGCATAAATTGTGTTCTTTCTTTCCATCCCATTTCTTTTGGGAGGCTTTTACCTGATCTGAGCTGTTGCCACCTCCTTTCCATTGCCTCTACCACTGTGAACCCTTATGATTCCACATTGTTTTCCCCCACTCTGTCATCCTCCTGCTTTATGCTTGTGCCCTGCTAAGTGCCGGTAGGACAAAGATCAAATTCTGTAACTGACCAGGCAGGTTCTTCATAGTCTGGCATCCACTGACCGCTGGTCTCATTCTCATCTCGAGCAGGGTTACTTCTGTCAGTCACAAGTTCCTGTGCCCCAGTCTTATATTAAAAACAACCAAGACATGGTTTTCCGAAACTGCCATATTCTCTATTCCCCTCACCTTTGGACCTCCTCTGTGGGCACTTTGCTGAGCAGGCAGCTCTGTTGTTCCTTGAGTCCTCTTTGCTCCACAGCATTTTGTTCATTTCGCAGTTACAACATGTACCAAACTGTACTCGCAGCTTGTTTGTGTGTCAGTCTCTCCTACTAGACTGCATTTTACAAAGCCCCTGACCAGTTGTTCTCACATCCTCGAGGCCACGCACAATCTCCAGCGTAACCAGGACACTCATGATGCTCTAGAGTGGAGCTACTCAATTTGTCCAGGATTATGGAAGTATGAAAACAAGATATCTTGTACAGAGATACACATTTTTAGCTCTGAAATACCTATGTGCCTAATAAACAAAGTAGTTTATGATGGGGCATAGGGCATCTGTGAAGGTATTCCAGATAAGACAATTTGAATTGACTGTCTGGAAAATTAGATTCTTAGGGTGCCATATAGGGTACATTTGGGACGAGGTAAGCCTGCATCTATTTTGAGTATTCCCCAAACTCGCTAGATGACCCTCCATGGTTAAAAATCTTGCTGAGTAGAAATGTATTCCAAATATCTCTCAACCATCGGCATTCCAAAAAGATCAGGCCGTGGAGAGCCTTAATATAAATAAAAGCAAAGAGTGCTAATACTTTCCAAGATTATGATAGTTGTACACCCGTGCTCCTTTGTTCAGGTACATTATTTCTGTGATGCCGGTGATCAACTTAAGAAAATAGAATGCATAATTAACTCACGAAGTTCTGATGCCTGAATGAGCATTTAAAGAAAATTGTCAATTACAGTTGACATACAATGTTATATTAATTTCAGGTGTACAACATAGTGGTTAGACATTTATATAACTTACGAAGTGATCCCCCAATAAGTTTTGTACCCACCTGACAACATACATAGTTATTACAATATTATTAACTATATTCCCTATGCTGAACTTCACCTTCCTGTGACTGTTTTTATAACTGGCAGTTTGTACTTCTTAATCCCTTCCCCTTTTTTTGGGTGAGCATTTTTTAATGTAGTTTTCAAGTGTAGAGATTCAGACCAACATACTCTGACATTTTGTATATGAATCTTTTGAGCATTGCAGGTAAAAGACCTTTCAATTTTTGCTTTAAACACAGAAACTGTATGATTTTGATAATTCTATTTTAATTTCAAAAGAAACTGTGGTTTTTATTTTTCAGTGTTGAAAATGAACCCATGAGTACAAGTCAGAAAAAGGAAAATATACTTTCATCAGAAGCAGTAAAGGTATAGTTTTAAATTAATACTATTTTATATTAAGCAAATACTTTTCTTTTAATTTCTGCTCATTCTTCTACTTTTAGATTTTGTCATTTCATTTTACATTCCAAAAAGTGCACCATATTATTACTTTATGTGGAAATCCAGCCCAATTCTATCAGATATTTGCATTTTGGGGTGGGGTAGAGGTGGGGGGAGAAGGGCACTGAGAACGTTGATGGAGAGTGTGATATTGTTATTACAGCTTTGCCACTAACCAGTTTTGTGGCCTTCAGCTGGGACATTGAACTTCTTTGTGCCTCAGTTTTCTAATCTGTAAATTGGATCACCTGACCTCTACAATCTCTTTTCCCTAGGAAGGTCTTTGATCTATGTCAACTTTTCTCAAATGCTGCTGACAACTAATAGTGCTTTGGGGGGTAGAAGTTAATAACACATTCACTCTTGTCATTAGTATGTGATGATATATTTGGTCAGCTTACATATGAAAGTATATAAGCTACGCACCTACCTAGATAGTTATTGATAAGTGTAGTTAAACACCCTTGAAAGTCACTAAATGTTGTACATTTCTCTTTACTCATAAGTGATTTTCTATAAATTAGGTGTTTATGTTGTTTGGTAACGTGAGGGCAGGTATGTGGTCAAGTTTTGATAGCTGTCCCACATTCGTAGAGTTTGGCCCCAGTTACTTTATTTTTTACTTGGTTTGTGACAGTCAAGGAGAAAGCTTGTACTTTCCAGGGATTTCCGGGTAAGTTAGCTTGGTCAGTGGAAAGACCAGGAAGTCATCCGAATTCTTGACTACTGATGTGGGGCACGTTTTCTAAACATTACATAAGGTTCAAAGGCATTAAATATGGTCAAGATAAAGCTGTTTTCATTCTTTCATCCCGACTTCCCTGTCATTGTAAACAATACACATTTTTTTAGAAAGAAAAAAATTGGGATCTGATTTTTTTTTGTTTTTTAACTTTATTGAAAGAAAAGAAATCAGGATCAGTTTGCTTCCCTTATCTTTCTTCATTCCTTTGTGAGTTTGGCTACAGAATCCTGCTCCCAGGTTTTATAACATCTTCCATCTACTCTTTTGCAGCCAGTTGTTAGCCTGCTGGCTTATCACTGCAGGAGCTCTACTGCTGCTCTCTCCCTCTCCTTCTGTTCTTACATGTCTTGATTTGCCCTACTTCAAGTTTTTCACATCTAATGCTATACATACATACAGCCTTGCCCTTGAACTGCTTCACGGGAAGTATGTGTCTTGTGAGGGTGCAAACTTCGAAGTTGCTTTGGCTGCCAACTCCTGTCATTCCGTCTCTTAATCCCTCATTGCCTCTCTACCCACCCTTGACCTTCACCAAACCTTCCTGCTCTCCTTGTTCCCTTCTCCTCTCTTGGTCTCCACTGGTTTCTCCACTCGGCCTGTAACTGATCATGTACTACTTCACGATTATTTCACTTTTAAAAACCTTCAGTCTTCGAACTTGGCCTTCAGACTTTCATTTCCAATAGTGCTACTTTCTACCTGCAGAAATTTCATCTAGAAAGTCAGGTCTTTGTGGATTTAGTAAATACATATTGTGGGCAGATATGGTGGCTGGGCCTGCATGATTGCAATCTTTTCTGTCTACTCGTATTCTTAATATCTTGTTTTAAATACCCAGGTTAATTTCAATTTAGGATCTGGGTTCCCAAGTAAATATGGTTCCCAGTCATGAGACTGTTTCTCTTAGGATTTGAGGCCTATGAGATTACTTACACAGGGCAGTTCAGGCAGCCCTTAATAGAAAGGGCCTCGTTGTCCTCTCAGTGGGGTAGCTGCAGCATTTTGGCCCATGTAACCTTTTTTATGTTCCAGAAACTAGTGGTAGGATTTCTTCAGCGACCTGTTGCTGCCTGGCATCCAAAATATGTATGTTGATAACATCAATAGCGCTATACTTTGAGGGGAAAAAAGGTTAGCAACAATATTTATGGTCTTGTTATTTTAAATAGTCTCAATTTAAGTTTTTACTTAGCAAATGTCTTAAAACATGCATTTGTTTTCTTTCTAATGAATAGTTTTCTGAAACATAGCACTCCATTGTAATGCGACATTTTTTGCCATGATTCCATCCTGGATTTTGCCTTCTGTGATAAGAAAAAATGTACAGCATTTTTCCTCTTGAGTCTAAAACATGACAGACTTATGTATAATAAATATTCTTACATATTTCTTTTTGTGAGTATTTGACTTTGAGATACCAAATCAAGATGTCGAAGGTTGTTTGGTTATAAGTTTAAGCTACAAAAATTAATTGTATTTTTCAAACAACTAGAGCTTATGGAAGCTTTATATTATCTTTGGACATCATTAGATTCTTAGTTCTTAAAATATCATTTATATGCTATAAAGTCACGTACCAGTTAACGACAGGGATGCATTCTGAGAAATGCATCATTGGACAATTTTGTCGTTGTACGAACAGCATAGAGGGCACTTACACAAACCTACCTGGTGGGGCCTACTACACACCTAGGCTGTGTGGTGTTATCTATTCCTCCTGGGCTACAGGCCTGGACAGCATACTTCTGTGCAAAACAACACAAGATTAAATCAAGCACAAGAGACGATGATGCAATCAGAAGACACAGTAAACACCAGATGTATAAGGCTGCTGCTGGTGTAACGCGGCTAAGTGTTTTGCAGAAACCCTTTTTTTTTTTTTTATGAGTAGAAAGAGGATGCTCTAAAATAACAATAAAATGTGTAATAGATACCTAAAACAGTAATATAGTCATTTGTTATCAAGTAGTATGTACTGTACATAATTGTATGTGCTATACTTGTACATGACCCTCAATGCAGTAGGTTTATTTACCAGCATCACCACAGACAACGTGAGTAATGCCTCGCACTACAATGTTATGGGGCTGTAATGTCTCTAGGCGATGGGAATATTTTGACTCCGTTCTGCACTGTCAGGTATACAGTCCATTGTTAACTGAAACACTGTTAATACGGCACATGATTGTACGAATTTTGCTATGTTGCTAATATTGCTAGCTATTTTTCTAACACTTGCATCTACCATTCCACTGTAATATAAATACCTTTTATGTTGATCTGGTTTTTATATCTAGCTGGCAAAACTTCCAGTTATTTAGTCCACATTCTGCCTTTATATTTCTGTGGGGTCTGCTCTTCTATTGGAGCCTTAGACTCTTGCTTCATTCATGTCTGTTACTTAACAGAGGGGAGACATGTTAGAACGCCTTGTTCCCTTGGTCCTACCTCAGAGGAGTGTTCGTCCCCTTCTCCTTCCGAGACTAAACTCCTGCAAGCCCCCTGCTAGTGGTGTTGGTCTTTTACTTCCTGCTTCTCTTGGATCTTGCCTTGACTTCGTCATTCCTCCATCTCACTGGCTTCTATTTATTTCTTAATGTATAAAATTACAATTTTTTTTTTCCCTTTTGTGGGTCTGGTTTCCTTTCAGTTTATCATTTCACTTCACTCCTACATTTTACTCCAAAATTTCTTACCAAAATTTTGTCTGTCTTAATCACTTTTAATTCTTCATGTTTTCTAACTTGTCTCTCCCCTCATTCCCTCAGACGTGGGAAACCTAGTATGTGCTTGGCACGCATGTCATACATACTCAATAAGTAGTTGTTACATGAGTGAGTCATTCCATGAAGTTGGTGACTTTTTGCTAACCACATTCAAGGGCTTTTACTTCGTTGTTATTTAATCAGTTGGGACACTTGATTTTGCAAGTCTTCTCTCCTTTCCAGAATTTCTTTTTTTTTATCTTTGCTTCCATGATATTGTACTTTATTGTTTCAGTTCCTTCCTGTCTTTGACCTTTTCCTTCTGTTTCCTTCACCGATTCTCTTCTGGCTAAATTTCTTTAATTTCTCAAAGCCCTCAGCCCTCCTCAATATCAGTCTTCCAAAGTTATGCTTCATCTTTTGGCTCTTAGCTCTCTACCCAACATCCCTCTTGAGCTCTGGGCTTGATTGTCAGTGTTTCAGACATTTCCACACGGATGGCCTTTGATACCTCAAATTCAGTCTGCCCATAAGTCTCAGTATCTTCAGAGATGTTCTTGCTATATATATTTGGTTGGGAGGTGGAGGTGGTAGAAGGTAGGGAGAAACATTTAACTGCTGGGGACGAGGGAAGAGCCTGGGGGCTCAGGTACTCCATTTGGAGGTTTTCAACCAAATTCTTTACTCCCACGTCTCACACTGCTCCAGTGTCTTCAGATCCTGAGCTTTCGCAGGTTGTGGGGTGGATTATTTGTCTTGTGGTCAGAGTTCTCCATCGCAGACAGTAGTAGGGTGGAAGCTTCCTCCATCTGACCTTTGCCTGCTGAAACTTTTCTGAAAACTCTTCTGCTAGTATGTATTATCTTCCTCTCTTTGTACTTATAACTTAGGGGAAAAAATCCCCTTATTGTCATTTTAGAGTACTTTTTACAAGAAAAGAACTCAGTGTCTGTGGTTCATCGACAGTGTTGATCGGAATTATCTTTTATAATCGAAGAAGGTGAATCTCAGAGATTGTCACTTGACAAAACTCACACTGTTAGGGAGAGGAGGCAAGAGAATTCAGATGCAGTTCTCTATCATAGTGCTTACCATTTGTGAAACTAAATTTACCAAAAAGAAATCTTATTAAAATATTAAAAGAGCTGCGGCTGTAAATCTGTTTTCAGAAATGAGTCATGAGCTAAATAAAATAAATTAAATCTGAACCACAGGTTATAGATTCTCCAAACCAGACCTAAAATTGATGGTTATTAGGCTTATTCTCAATAGCTTGGCATCTGCTTTTTATAAAATTTAACTTGCATCCCACTTTAGAATTGTTGCCCATAACAACTAATCATGCAACTTTGATGAAGGTTCTGGCATCTTACAAAAGGCAGTGGTTCATGTATGCCTGTGTGTTCCTGTGGATAATCGAGGAGTATCAACCTAGTACACGTTACTGTTAGTTATTTATGATTCATTACACTTACTTTTAATCTTACCATAAGTAAGTCATTGACTACAAATAGCTATACGTTTTTTATTGTTGCCACTGTTTATTGATATATAAAAAAGGAAGAATTATAGTTCAAGATTATCGCACTGAAGAAAAATAGTCACTAATTGTTCTTTACATATTAATGTAAACTCTCGTGTTGAGAGTACAATACTGTTTAGTAAGATGAACAAATTAAATTTATGCATCTGTTCATATTTTGATTTGTGTGACTCTTATTGG
This sequence comes from Rhinolophus sinicus, assembly GCF_057876585.1. Lineage (NCBI taxonomy): Eukaryota > Metazoa > Chordata > Mammalia > Chiroptera > Rhinolophidae > Rhinolophus > Rhinolophus sinicus. The sequence continues at coordinate 81,938,685 of NC_142517.1, read as the reverse complement.
TCTTTCTCAGCCAAAGGTGAAATGGTAGTCAAATTTAAATGCATTAAATGTGCTCTTGGTTAGGGCAAAATTTACTTAAACAAATTATGACCTTAATAAATGTGTGCTATCAGTTTTTCTCAGTGATACAGATAAGAGCAGTATGACATCAATTTAAAATAGAGGTTTTCAGTTTTTCTTTTTTAAACGTGCACTCTTTAAAAAAAATTTTCAACTACAATCGTTCTTGGAACCCTGTGTATAAACAGATTAAAGCAAACCTCACTGGTTGCTGATGGGAATGTTACCTGGAGCCTCACAACCAGCTACTATTCTCTGCCTCTGCCAACCATGCACCTTTTTGAAACAGTTTTAAATTTATATGTGCAGTGATGGAAAGAACACAGTCTTTGGAATCAGATATATCTGGGCTTAAATCCCAGATCTCCATGCAGTAACTTTGTAACCTCAGAAAATGCCTCAACCTCTCTGAATTTTGGTTTGCTTATTTGTAGTGGGAGGTGTTCAACCCTTATTTAATGGAATTCTTTTTGAACTAACTGAGTTAACATGGATAGCACTGCACTGTGCCTGACACAAAGTAGGTACTCAGCAAGAGTTGCCTTCTTGCCATCTAAATTCTGGCTCAAACTTAGAAATAACCCTTTGCTTGAGAATGGTGCTGACTTTTTTGCGTGAATACTATAGAAATCAGCTATTAGAAACATCCATTGTCTATAATATTTGAAAAGAAGGCATACACGAAGGTATACATATTGAACTTTAGCTAGAAGTAAAAGATTCCTACCCCCTCGATTCTTTCTATAAACACTGACTGCTGTCAGGACCCCTGAGATGGAGAGTGCACTGTGTGCCACTGTGCAGTCCAGACAGCGCAAAGGACAGCCAGGGGTTAGGCCTGTCAGTATGGCTGGTGCCGGTCTGAGGCCTTGCTATGAGATATCAGGGTGTAGATATGAGGTATCTGGGTGTTGAATGTATTGTAAGGTATTTGCTTTGATTTGCAGCAGCGCCAGCCTGTCGTATACCTAGAAAGGTCTTTGTGGTATGATGGAGTACTTTATCAAAGTGGGAACTGAGTATGAAGGGTCATGTACATACTCTAGATTTTTGTGAGTAAATTTTCCTCCACGAGTGCCAGATATTAATTTGAAAGCATTAGAGGGGGCTCCAAAAAAGCTCTCATAGAATTACAGGCAGTTATAATTCTGGCCCAGGGGTTCCATTGGATAAGTCTTTATACCGTAACAGGAAGGAAGGAATGGCTTTTCTCCTATCATGTCATCTTGTTCCTTTCTCTTCTCACCTCACACACCTGCCCTGGTTGACTTGATTTCTACCTACATCTTAGCCTGTGACAAAGTGCAGTCTGCCCCTGCAGCCCAATGTGTTCCCTGAGCTTCACGGTGACAGCGCCAGTTCTTTGATGGACCTTTCCTATGAGTGTCGCTGGGTATGAGATTTGACGTACTTAAAAAGTTGAACTCCGTGTGTTTTATCCTCATTTCCTTTTCTTTCTTAATTTCCTGTCCTGCTAAACTGTCCACAAGTTATCCAATCTTGATATCTAAGAATGATCCGCCGTTTTGTTTTTCTCCCCATTGTGCCAGGGCCCGTCAGCCGCCCCTCTTTCCTGTCCATACCCATTGCTCCTATGTAGCTCAGACTTTTCTTATGTAGATCAGCAGTTTTTAACCTATTTCTTGCTCTGACACATATGATAGATGACTGTCTTGAGCCACCTATGGTTAAAGGCACTTATTTAGTACAGTATATGTAACTACATTCCTTGAGCAGAAATTACGTGGAAATGAAACACAGAAAATAACACCACAGACGTACAACTTTAATTCCATTCTCAAGCATTTTTAAAAAGTGAGATTTCAGCTTTTTAACTAATTTTGGTAACAAATTGTGCCACCTCAGAACGGATTACAGCACTGGTGTGTAATGACGTAAAAGTTGCAGGTAACTTAATTGTTTTGTTAAACAAACAGTGACTAGTTGAGTCAGATCGATGGCCAAGCTGCTTGCCCGTTCTCATTTTTTAGGGGGAAAGTGATTCTGTGATAAAAATACAATGTTATCTTTCAAGCAGAATTACTTTAACAATAGGGTGTAAATCGCTCATCTTTGCATCTTAACATTAGTAGTGAAATTCATTTATTGAGAAATACTGTTGATGTAAATATGTGTCATTAGTGTATATGGAGTTAATCAGACAACCTACCGCAAACTAAATCCATTATGATAAAGGTAAATAGTGATTTTGATTTAAAATTGCAGCACTACTTAAACTGTAGCTAACTCAAGATATCAGCAAAAATAAACCAATGAAATTTCCTCAATTTTGAGGAAAATAATAACTAATCGGTGGTAGAATTTCAAATATCGGCAAATTTTCCAAGCAGTGTGTTGTGGCCAGATGTTACTAGAATTCTCTAGTCAGCAGCTGGTTTTTGTATATGAATGGCAGATTTTAGTAACTGTTAATAATTTTAGGTAACAGTACTACTCATGATGAAAGCTTATGCAATTGTTTGCCTTCACCTTGTGAAAACCAAAGGTGTTAGGGATGTCCATCGGAAGAACATATACAGGCGGTTTCTATTCTGAAAAACTTGAGTTGTAGGGATATCCCAGGCAATGAGGACGAGAGATAAGTGGTCCCAGCAGTGGGAATGGCGTTGTGCAAAGACATACTGTAGTCAGAGAGAGAGAGAGAGAAGAGCGAGGAGATTGGGAGAGAATGAATGAGAGTTTGCGTGATGACATTAGACGCTGCAAGTACAGTGAGTGGGAGGAGATGAAGTCAGAGAAAGACGTAAGAGTGGATCCACCAAGACCTTGAATGCCGTGGCGGGGAGTTTGGATTTTATCCTGATGGCAGTGCATGGCCACTGAAGGCTTTTAAGGATGATCCAATTTGAATTGTAAAAGATTGCTCTGCTTTTTGTGTGAATAGACTGGCGGACAGGAGTGGAAGCAAGCAAACAAGTCAAGTCAATGCTGGCAATATGCTAAGGGAGAGGTCATGGTGTCCTGATGTTTGTCTGACTGTTTAGCAGGTGGGGATGTAATAGGTTACAGAAAGTGGAAGAATGGAGACACAGCATGGTCATGTTCCATTTGTGATGTACTAAGTTTGAGTTTCCAGTGAAGCATCCAGGTGGATATGCAGTCTGAGCTGAGAATACAAATCTGGGAATCGTTTGATTAATTGAATCTGTGGGAACTGAGATCTCAAAAGATTGTGAAGGTGAATCAGAACCAGGCTGGGAATTGGAGAAACATGATATATAAGGGATGTTAGAAGGATGGGAACTTGAAGGAGGTGGAGAGAGTATTCAGAGAGGAAGAGGGAAACCTCGGCGTGATGTCGTGGAAGCCAAAGGAAGACTGGTTTTCAGGAAGAGATTCAGTCTCACATTCTGCAAGCACATCATAAAAGACCAGGACAGAAAAAAAAAAGTACATTGAATTATTAAGTGGGACAGTGCCTCTGAGCAATCGTGGTTAGAGCCTGATTGGGGAGGAAGCCAGATTGCAGGGGCTTAAGGAGCGATTGGGAGGAAAGGGAAAGAAGATGGTGAGATTTAGTAACTCCTGTTTAAGGAGGTTGGTAGTAAAAAGATAGGCGCTGCCCCTGGACACACAGTTTAAGTTACATCTATTGGGTGTTTGTTTGTTTGTCTTGTTCTTTTGTTGCTTTTAGTTTTATATCCCACGTAGGAGTGAAGTCATACAGTTCTTGACTTTTCTGTGTTGAATGGTGGGCATACAGAAGGAGCAGATGTGGAACTGAGGTTCCTGATGAGACATGAAGGATTATGGAGTGGTAGCCTGGTGGAGGAATTAGCCTCGCAAGGAGGAGTCCTTTCCCTCTTCATTGTGAGGGTAAGTGAAGGAGGTACCATAGCACAGATGGCGCTGCTGTCACGCAGGTAGAGGAGAGGTGGAGTCAGGACTGTGAAGGAGCGTCTCCATGACGTACAAGGGAGGGTCCTCTACTGAGGGAGGGTGTGAGACTGGGGGGGGGGGGTAGCCTAAGGGACGTGGGAAAGGTTTGAAATTGCTGTGGGAAAGGGGGGAAAGTTGCAGACCGATCTCCTGTAAAAGGCAATAAATGGTGAATTGTTGTGAGTCTGAATCTGCATATAGCTGTGCATATCCGTGTGGGCTTTTAAAGCAAGACTCATTCATTTATGTGGAAAAGATAAACCTGGAATTTTTCTAGGTGGGGAGGTTGGTTGTGAAAAGAACATTTGTGGGAACTGAAAGGGACAGAGTAAGAGAGGACAGGAGCTGTGAAGAGCCCAGAGAACACGGGTGGGACGGGGACAGTGGGGTAAGAGAGCTGGAAAGATGAGAGGTTGGGAGCCCTGGGGAAACCTGAGTTTGTGGTTCACAGGTGGGGTGGTTGTGGGCAGATCAGCCCAGGGTTAGCCAGAGGGGCAGGCAGAGTGGAAGTGAGGTCGTAGTTGACGGGGCTAAGGAATTGGGGGACTAGGGTGTTCTGAAGGGTCAGCCTCACTACGTACAGTGACGGTAGAGGGTGGAGCCTGAGGTAAAAAGATGACCAAGCCAGGTGCTTGAGACAGTAAAGGAAGAGTCGCCTGGCCCTTCCCTACTTTCCTCTCAGTAGTCTTTGTTTGACAACAGTCTTTGCCCCTTCATCTTCTTGACTTTGTTCGCTGTGCCAGTCCCCATCTTGAGACAGCACCTGCCACCTGCTACAGACAAATGGATGACAAACTAAGGCCAATTAGACCTACAAATTAGTTCTTACGTCACTAGAACGTAGGCTTCGTGAAAGCAGGGCTCGGGGTGTATTTTTTCACTGTTGCATCCAAGCACCTAGTATCTTGCTATTCGTTGTTTAGTGAATGCGTGAATGTTTTAAAGTTTGCGGGGACCCTCACTGCGGCTTGGTATACCCAGTTTCAGCCTTTTGCTGCGTTTCCCAGAAATCCTCTTCCGAGGCTCTGTGTCTGGGGAGCCCAGGTCCAGCCCCACCTCTGCATCCCTCCTTTAGATTGTCATCTCTCCTCCCACTTGTTTGAGGTCAGGGCCACTTGTCAGACCTTCCCCGTTGTCTTCACCACTTGCAGAATCACTCAGGCTTCAGGCCCTACCTTTCCACGTGACTTGGAAGAGGCAATGTCCCTACTCCTCTCCAAGGCCAATACATTCCCTTTATTAGAAGGATTCAAAACTATATTTGACTCTATCTCATCACCTTCTGCTCTTCTTTCTGGGACCTGTCATACTTTTCTTGTACAGCAGTTTCCCTTTCTAACATGTGTAGAGCTGATCCACAAAACAGGAACAAGAGGCCATTTCTTCTGTCTTAGACCGTAAGCTGTCATCGTATGTCTTTTTTTCTAGTTAAAAAATCTCTCAAAAATGTTTCCCTCTATTTGCGGACTGTTCCTGATTCCTTGCTCCCTACTTAGCACCTTGAGTTTGGGGGCCTCCTCACAAATTCCCGAGCTGGTATGACTGTTCTTCTTGCATTCCTAGGGCTTCTCTATACTCCTCCTTCCTTTGTTTATTAATCCAACAAACTTTTGACCATTTTTGGCTCTTATTGTCAGGTGCTTTTCAAGGCGCTAGAAATACGGCAATGGATAAAACAGACAAAAATCCTTGCTTTTGTGGCTTTTACTTTCTTGAGAAAGAAACAGATAGTAAATAATTGTGTGTGTGCGTGAGAGAGAGAGAGAGAGAGAGAGAGAGAGAGAGAGAGAGAGAGAGAGAGAGAGAGATTCTGACAAGTACAAAGAGGAAAAAGCAGAGAAAGGATCTAAGCCATTTCAGAATGGAGGAGTTTATTCCTTTAGATAGGGTGACTGGGGAACCTTCCAATGAAGAGAGCCTTTAAGTGAAGGTCTGAAGGAGCTGAGAGGAAGCGAGTCATATAGCTGTCTGGGAAGAACATTCTAAGCAGAGAGAAGAGTAAATGCATGGTTCCCCTGAAGGAGTATATGCCTGATGCTTTTGAAGACCGGTGACCACCTTTCTTGGCCTCACAGTGGCATTTGGCATTGACTCCCTTTTGCTTTTGGAAATATTCTTTTGCCTTTTGCCTTTGGAGACTAGTATTGCCAGTGGATGACCTGGTCTGATACTGGCCTTCTCAGTCTGTCACTGTTTTCTTCTCTTCTTCGTGCCTGCCTTTTGATCTCTCTGCTCTAGGGCTCTTGCCTGTTGCCCCTTTGCCCCTGCACACACTGTGTTGCCAGATGGCCTTCTTTAGCTGTGTTTCTGACTGCTTGCCCGGTATCTCAGCGTGTGTGTCACCAGGGGACCCAAAATTCAACATGTTTGACATCTAAATAGTTTGTTGCCCTCCCCGAACTCCATCCCCACAAAGGGCCCAATCTCACCTCTTTTCTGTTTTCCATGTCCAGTTTTGGCTTCCATATTCAAATAGACGCCCAATTTAGAAAACTTAGTCTTGTATGACTTTGTCATTGCTCATCCCAACTTCTAACCGATCGTCTTATCAACCTCATTCTCTATGCCCTGTGCCCAGTCGTCTTCAGCCATTCCCATGCCCAACAAACACATTTCACACTGCTGTGTCTTTGTATGTGCTATGATTTGTGTCTACAATGCTCTTCTCACCCTCAGATGTTACCTCCTCTCGGCAGAGGCTTCTCCCCATCCCCAGTCAAGTTACTTGTGCACATGCCTCTTGTTAGCCCCACACAGCAATGCAACGAGTATCTCACTGGCCCATGAACTTGAAGCCGTAGCTTTCTTGTTAATCAGTGTATCTGATGCTTTCCTGTATTTCCCTCTATTGGGCACATAGCAAAAAACAAACAAACAAACAAAAAACAGATGGATTAATTTGGACCTAAGGGTACTGCATTACAACATATTGAGTATGAAGGGAAAAAATTTAAATTCATAAGATGCACGTGCTTTCATGAGTAGCCTTACTAGGTTATTTGCAGAATACCAACATCGTGGAGAACAACTGGAATCGATGTTTTCTTAATGTTTGCTTGAATCCTGAGTATGTTCATTTGACTCACTTATTGGAACGAGTGGCAGACGGTCCTCTTGGTGACATTGGCGCTGGCTTGTGGCAGGCCGGCCCCACTTGGTTGTCTAAGCTGAAGGCAAAGAACAGCTTTCTTAAATCAAACTGAACGTTTGAATTATATCAGCACATAATTTATTGTGTTTACTTTGAATATCAGTGTTCTTTTCTGCTAGTTTTTGTTTCTAAATTTAGATGCTTTTTTTTGGTTGAGGGTATTTTAATGATACAAATTTCCCATAAGATCATTAGGGAAAAATTAAGACATTTTAGGAAACTGAAAAATATGCTCTTGAGTAAACTGAGGATATTGGAATTCTAGAAAAGCAAAGCAGCTGCAAATGTGAGGGGAATGAGAAACCAGTGATTTAAAAGGTATATATGTGTCTACATATACATATATAAAACTCTAAAAAGGTTAAATGTGAAGGCTTTCATTAGTTTAGCGAAATGCAGCTTCCTTATTTAGAAACCAGTCTATTATACTTTGAAAGGAATTGTCAAGTAAAAACTAATGTAGTGAAATAAATACAATTTTTGACAGAAATTACTTGTCTTGAGATTTTATTGATAGTCAAAATGTTCTCTTAATTTCCTTGTTCTCCTAATTTTCCCTTTTTAAATCCATTGCTCCAGTTTTATAAGACTGTTTGTGAGTCTCTAAAGCTTTTTAAGAATGTTTATGATATAATAAGTAGGTACCCAACATGAGTTGTCATTCATACTAGTTATAGAAACAAGTCACAGTTCTATTCATGTTACAGTAACACTGTTCATTTTGACTGAGAAAGGAATATTGTGGTTGGAAATTACATCATATTACATTCAGTAAGGGAAAAAAATGTATATCTTTCACACACATGAGCATTTTCAAAATGTCACCTAGCATATCTTGCACTGCCAAACAGAGGCCGTTTATGCAATTTGTACGAGGAGAGGGTGCAGCTTCCATAATGAGCAGAAGGTTGGCTGGATGAGATGGAGACTTTGAGTGACGCTAGAGGGCTGGTGATATTCTAAATGCAGAGACTCACAGGTTATATTAAGGTTCTAACACATAAAAAAATGCTCTGTGTTTACTTAAAAATACCATCTGATACCTAAGGTGGGAACAAACTTAAAATGCTGTTGGTTTGAAATAAATTTGCTGGGCTAATGGATTCTAAACATTTTTCTCAACTTTTCATATGCTAAATTTTATTAGTGGTTAATGGAACACTGCTTTAAACTGTTTTGCATTTGGATTAAAACATGGAACGAGGTGAACAAATGACAGTATATTTGTGATGCTCCTGCCTTTTTAAAGATCAGCTTCTTACAAAATGTTGTCATGTGAACGTATGGCGCCCTAGGGTGGTTTTTACCTCGGTGTCCTGATCTTTTTCTGACTCACACTTGAGCTTTTCTTCTGTGAGCACCTACTGGTGAGCATAACATCTGACAGATAAAGTCAGGCGCGCATTCCTTTTACAAGTAGGTGAGTGAGCATGTTTGGAAGGCAGGGAGAGTTGGCACGCTGGCCTAAGCTAATGAATAATAAAGCTTTAGGGAAGAGTGGGGGTAGAGTTGCCAACATGCTCTTTGATATAGCAGGTCAGTCTTTCCTCACACAGAACGTACATGGGTGTGTTTGATTTACTACTATTTACGAGCAGGGAGGTAAAAGGCACCTCTGGAAGTGCTTACTGTGTGCAGGAATTCCTGGGGCTACGCACGGTTTGCAGTAACGCACATATCAGAACTCTGTGTTACCGTGAGGAGTTGAGTGGGCTTTTCCTCTCAAGTGATGCACCATGTTGCTGTCTTTCCTTAAGAGGGACAGTTTTGCATAACTGTGGCAACTTCATGGGTTAAGGCAATGCCGAAATGATGAAGTCTATTTAGGTGTTAATTTGTCTAATATGCCAAATGTTTGCAAAAACTGTCCATTAGCTCTGCAATAATAAAGGACAAATTTAAATACACCTAAGGTTTATCACCATCTTTTCTTTTACTTGTTTCTCCATACTTACCTCTCACTCTTCTCATTTTGTAACCTAACCTCCAGTCATTAAACTCCTTAGAAGTTGCTACCATTAAATACTGAGAAGGGCAGAAGGAGGAAGGAAAAGGGGAGGGGGAGAGAGATAGAAGAGAGGGAAGAAGGTGCAGGAGCATCACATAGTCACTGTTTAGGTCTCTTCCGAGGGCACTTCCTGTTCTCACCGCCACCACATCTGAACTAGTTACCTCTGTTCTGGATTCCCACGTGTGCAGTACCTTCCCATTTGTGACATTTACTATATAGCTTTGTTCAAGTTGGCTGAATAGTCCCTCCAGTAAACTGCCCAAGGGAACAGAAGCCATCAGTCTTATTCTTAAATGGTGATGCTTGTTATTCTTTATTTTGTTTTCAAAGATTCCCCAAAGTGAGGACAAAAGGAATCATGCTGAGAAGCTAATCACTCTTCCAGTGCAGGAAGATTCCAAAAAGCCAAATGACCTTTCTGGTTCCACTTCAGATGGCAAAATAGAAAGTGAACGACAGCCAAAAGAAAGCTTTTTTCAGTTTCTTGGTAACTTATTCAATATCTCAGGAAAATCGTCTCTTGGCGAAGCCAAGCAACCTTCTTTAAAAGATGACCATGACAAAACTGAGAAAGGTGTACGAAATCCCAGTGACCGTCATGAGGAAGGGATCAAAAAGGAGAGGGCGATTTCCAGCGGCTCCCTGGGAACCCAGGTACTTCCAGCAGAAGAACAGGAATCCAACTCCACTGAACTCTCAGATGCCTTTTCTTTGGATACAACACAAGACAGTGAACAGGAAACCAGTGACTTGACAAAGTAAGTTTAAAATTTACTTGAGGCAAAAATTTGAGCTTTTGGACCTAGCTTTTGATCCTTAGTTACACTCCTATTCTTTAAAGGGATTGGAAAAAGTATTCTGTAATGTTCCTGCAACCGGGTAAAAAAATTATATGATTCTGTGTACGATACATGTAATCTAGGGCCTTTTGAGCTATTGTAGGGAGTGATACTAATACCTTTTAGGGGCTTTGTCATAGTTCAAGACAAGATTTATTTCTTATTTAAGATTTCCTTGAATGAGTATTTTCTGTTTGAATTTTTCCTGTATTAGGTCAGGTAATGTGTTCAGTGTCTTCATTTTGGGAACAAAAATGGTCCTAAGGTTTGTATTCATATTATATCAATATCTTTTCTTTATGGAATATAATTGTAGAGGTTAAGAAAAGAAATTAAATTGACTCTATTTATAAAACTGGCCTTAATGAATCTTTTTCACAGTTGTAAGAACCTGACATCTTGCACAAATTTAAGGAGCATTTCCTTACCCTTTTCTCTTTGATTAGCAAATAGCCACTAACTTATTTTTCTTTTACTCAGATGAGCTAAAAGGAATATTTCTTTTTCAATTATAGTTGACATTAAATATTAGTTTCAGGTGTACAAAATAGTGGTTAGACGTTTATGTCACTTACAAAGTGATCCCTGATAAATCTAGTATCCACTTGACACCATACATAGTTATTATAATATTATTGACTATATTCCCTGTGCTGTACTTTATGCTCCCATGACTAATTTGTAAATGCCAATTTGTACCTCTTAATCCCTTCACTTTTTTCACCCACCCCGCCAATCCCCCTCCCATGTAGCAACTATCATCAGCTTGTTCTCTGTATCTGTGAGTTTGTTTCTGTTTATTTTGTTTTTTAGATTCCACATATCAATGAAATCATAGGGCATTTGTCTTTCTCTGTCTGAGTTATTTCACTTAGCAAAATACCCTCTAGGTCCATCCATGTTATTGCAAGTGGTAAGATTTCATTCTTTTTTAAGGAAGAGTAATACTCCATTGTATATAGGTACCACATCTTCTTTATCTAGTTATCTAGGTTGCTTTCATATCTTGGCTGTTGTAAATAATGCTTCAATGAACATAGGAATGCACACGAGGTCAGATAATTAAGGTCACAAACTCATGCTAGAAAAAGTGCTACATTAACCTCATTGTTGAATATCATTGTGGTCACCTTCAAAGTACTCCGCTTGGGGAGCTACGCACTGATGCCAGCGCCTGGTCCACCCTTCAAAGCAATTTTGGAACTCTTTTCTGGAATGGCACTGTTGTCACATCACTCTTGATGTCCTGAATGTCATCAAAATGTCTCCCTTTCAATATTTCCTTTATCTTTGGGTAAAGAAAGAAGTCACTGGGGGCCAGATCAGGTGAGTAGGGAGGGTGTTCCAATACAGTTATTTCTTTACTGGCTAAAAACTCTTTCACAGGCAGTGCCATCTGAGCTGGTGCATTGTCATGATGTAAGAGCCATGAATTGTTGGTGAAAAGTTCAGTTCATCTAACTTTTTCACACAGCCTTTTCAGCACCTCCATATAGTAAACTTGGTTAACTGTTTGTCCAGTTGGTACAAATTCATAGTGAGTAATCCCTCTGATACCAAAAAAAGGTTAGCAACGTCATCACAACAAGTTTGTGAACTTAATTGTCCAACCTCATATGTATTTTATCTTTTCAAATTCGTGTTTTGGATTTCTTCAGATAAATACCCGGAAGTGGGATTTCTGGGTCATGTGGTAGTTCTATTTTTTTAATTTTTTTGAGGAACCTCCATACTGTTTTCCATAGTGGTTACACCAATTTGCAATAGAAGGAATACTTTCTACTCCCCAAAATGTTTACAACAATGTTGAGTCCATTAGACCTTTTGTGTAACAAAAGTATTTATTCATAACCGGAAAGGATCTGTTTTATTGATTTTAGTTTAACCTCTACCTGTGAATTATTTTTATTATTTGAAGAGGTCATAATAATAGAATAGTCAGATATAGGTGACATCTTAGAACTATGTAGTTCTTTGTAGTTTCATCATGTGTTCATGTATGTGCTTTCAGTTAATTCCTTGTAGCAAGCTAATGAGGTAGCCACAGAGCCATCTTATAGTTATAAAGAACTGAGAACCCAGATAGATTTGTATTTGCCTGTCAAAAGTGGTATGGTGGGGAGGGCTTGCCCTACCAGATGTTAAAATGTACTAATAAAGCTACATTAATTGAAACCATGTCATACTGGTGTAATAATATTTGCTAGCCATTTAAATGGAACAGAATAGACAGTCTGGAAATAAACCCTTGTATATTTGTGATTTGAATCCTTGAATATGGCGACATTACATCTTTTATAGTAGAAGGAATTGGGGAAATTGGTAAACAATTTCAAGGAAAAAAATCAAAGCTAGATACTTATCTCATTTTTATATTAAAACTAGTTGAAAAGGGGTAACAGATGTGTTAAAACATACAAAATTTAAAAATGTGAATTATTTTACTTTGAGAAGAAACAGTTTTCTAAGCATGATAGCAATAAAGGTATCAGGAATAGCAGATCAGTAGGTTGGATTACTTCCAATTTTCAAACTCACTTATGTCAAACAACATACATTAAATTGGCTATGAGAAAATTATATATGAAAAATGTCCAATTGTGCTTTAACTGATAAGCATTTTAGACACCAACTTACCAATAGGAAAAAAATGGACAAACAATATAACAAATCATTCAAATAAAAGAAATAGAAACTGGTAATAAGTAGGAAAAAGGTTTGTTCTCACTAGAAATCAAGAAAATACAAACTATTAAATTGATAACTAATAACAAATGATAATACTCTATGAGTCATGTTGAAAATGGCTAATGCTCTGATGTACTAGTGTTAGGAGTGGAGGACACATTTTTAGGACAATGTCAAGAACCTGATTATTTCTAGTAATGTACAAAGGTGTTTATTGAAACATTATTTATAGAAATATATAATTGGAAACAAATGTCCAACAGCAAAAAAAAAAAATATTAAATTGGGGTACATCCTCAATAAAGGATTGTCTAAAGCAGTGCTATTCAAAGTGTGGCCCTTGGGGCAGCAGCACAGCATCACCTGGGAGTCATTAGAAATGGAAATTCCCTGATTCAGACCCACTAAATCAGCATCCGTGGGCGTGGAGCCCAGCAATCTTCTAACAACCTCTCCACGGTGACTTTGGTTCCAAAGTAACTTACAGTGGTAGGGATTTTGAGGCTGTTATATAGGAATTGGGTAGAATAGAAAGCTTGTGCTTTTTCTCCTTTGGTTTAGATTAATAGGTCATATTAAACAAAAGTAAAATTTAACTCTCACGAGTCTTTTTAAACGAAAAGGTTGGTTAGGCCATTGCTAGCAAAAAAAGACGACTGGTGTTGGGGCATGCAGTCGAAATCACTGGCAGCATGGCTCGGTAGAGAAGACAACATGTCCATCCTCTCGGCCTTTGTAAGCATTTTTATACGTCAGGTAGAGGGAAGAGGGAAGAAAGATGTACACCATCTGAAAGAAATTACATTCGCTATAGGCAAGGGAGTGGGAGAAAGTGAAGCAGGGCCAGCTTGTGGAGAGGTGCAGAGCCTGCAAAGAAATGTACACTCCTATGGATTGGCTGTCTGGAAAGCCCATGTGTAAGCAAAAAGCGGAGGCTCCTGGAGTTCGATGGTGTCTGGCTAAAATAATCTACAGAAATAGCCACCTGGAAATTAATCTGAAGTTCCAGCAGATATACAGGAATTACAGGAATGTGAGCAGCCTTTTGTCAGAGCTGCTTCACAGCTATTAACAGGCTGGCTGTTCTCCCTTTCTTTCACTCCCTAGCCACTGTAATTTTAATTTTTTCTTTAAATTTATTGGGGTAACAATTGCTAGTAAAGTTACATAGATTTCAGGTGTACAATTCTGTGTTACATCATCTATAGATCCCATTGTGTGTTCACCACCCAGAGTCAGTTTTCCTTCCATCACCATATATTTGATCCCCTTTACCCTCATCTAACACCCCCCACCCTCCTTACCCTCTAGTAACCACTAAACTATTTTCTGTGTCTATGAGTTTGTAATTTTAATTTATAACATCTCAGAATTTTCTCGTCAGTCAGGTTTATTTCTTTGGGTACTAGACAGTGGGAAATGGAAGAGGACATTATGACTCTTAATTCTCTTTATTAAAGTCGTCCTTGTTAATAGGATAATGAAGGAACCAGAACCACCTCAGCCAAGAAAGGTGATTTCTTTTTGTTGTTTTGTTTCCATCTATATTTCTTTTCAAATAAGGAAATAAGGCTCAGAAAGTTAAGTAACACCCCCTAAATCACACAGTTAATAACAATTGATAATAGGAATTAATAGCAATAAGAACAGCTGGTAGACACTATATAAGAAGTTTCGAACTCCTCCAAGTCCGATTTCAAGGGTAGACACTGTCAGTAGGACCCAAGAGCCCTTGGTTATATTGGAAAATTCCACAGGAAGAAATTCATCCAGCTGCCACAACTATTGCAATCGTTAGATCTTTTGTTTTACAACTGAGAAAAGTGATTCTTAAGAGGAAAGGAAAAGTCCACTGGATTCCCAGTTTAACTGAAATAACAGGTTTCTTCCAACCCAGCTTTAGAAATCTTACAGATGGTCATGTTTTGAATTACAGTTTCAGTAACTTCCCGTTGACAATTGTCAATTTGTTTAGGAATTATCATATGAAAGTTGAATACCATTTTGGTTAATAGTTTATTTTGATGGTATGGTTAAGGACTGCTTGTACCCGATTTTTAGATATTATTTAAATAATATACCTGGAAAAGATATTTACTAATAATTTTGAGAATCTACATTTTTAGTATCAAAGTTGTTCCTTTGGTTCTGTGATATGAATTTATTGCAAGCAAGGGTATATTTAATTATTTTATTGAAATCATGAGAATATTTCAAATATAAAATATTATTTAAAATTAAGAGTCTGTACTTTTGAAATTACTGGATTTTAGTTTCACATAAAAATTTCAATTTTAAGAAAGAGCGAATTAACTGAAGGTTTTGCATTGTCTTTCTCATGTAAAAATGCCCCTAATTTTTTTCTTCATATTTTTTTTTAATAATCAAGGTGTGTTTAAAAAAGAGTTAATAGTTTAATTTAGACAAATTAATACAATAAACTGGGCTTCATAATGCTCTCCATTGCTATAGTGTCAAACATGTTTTTGATCACTATTAATCATGACTAACACAGTTTTGAAAATTTAGACAAGTTATCTGTATTTTGAAGTATATTTAAAAGAAATCCTCATCAAAAGGCATTGTAAATTATTTCATCTTCACTTAATTAAAAATAATAAACAGCTTTGTAATTGTTTTTATGTATAGTTGACTGTGCAGATTTCCTATTTAATATCTATAAAGCGTTTAAGTATACCTGTTTGGAAACATTTTTTAGATTGTTTTCTATACATTAACTCATGCTTCTGGTGTCATTTATATAGGAAGCAGTTCACTGTTGGGTTGAAATTCTTTAAAAAAATTCTATAATTCTTATATTTGCAAAGATTTATATATATCATGGGAATATCTACTGTCAAAGCTTTATTATGATTTGAAAAAAAATAATGTGCTGGTTTTGTAGTTTTTATTTACATAGAAAAGTTAAAAGCCATTCCTATTATGAGATACACTTTACCACAGTTTCTGGGATTACTGTTAAGTGTTACTAATTATAGTTCCTGATACTCCCATGCTGTTTCTTTTTACAGACAAATGGATGGTAAACCAGAGAGGCCTTCAGTAACGTATGCAACATATCGAGGCCCCAGACAAATTAGGAAATATTTGAAACAGCAGACTATGTTAGAAACTGTGACTCCCGTGGACAGAGAAAATGAAACCTCTGACTCTAGTATAAGCACACACATTGTCCCTGGGAGTGAGACGGAGGCTGTGACGCTGCCGTCTTTGTCATCATCTAGCACAGATGTATCTATGAAAGGACATACGCTGGGAGGCCCATTAGATGACTCAATAAATCTCAACACAGAAAGCCATCTGACAAACAATCCAGAAGTGCCAAATATTGCCTCTTTTAAGGATGTTTTGAATAAAAATGATCCTAGGGGACCTGAGAGAAGTAGGTCATCCCTTTCTGTGACTAACTCCAGCTCCGCTGTTGGAGAATATGACGCACAGCCCCATTTAAGTTGTGTACCAGTTTCTCAGACTGACAGAAATTTGGTATGTTCAGGGTTATTCACAGGGAGTAACAGTAGCAGTGTTCCTTGCCATCCAGACTTTCAGAGGGTAACTACAACAGAAACTACGCTAAAAGAGAGCAGCTCTGTGGTGAGTGATGGGATGCTAGCGCCAAGAGAAGAGCATGTGGAACCTCAGAGCCGTGCTGCTTCTGACTTCTCTTGTAGTAAATCTGATGGAAGTGACACTACCAAACAGGAAAATGCAGATGTGCCAAGTCCAAATAAATCAATTAGACGTGAGGATCTGCAGTTGCCAGAGAGTAAGTATCCTGACAAGCAAACCATAGATAACTCATCACAGCAGGCTGCCAATCACACCGGCAGCACTGCTCTTCAGAGACTTGCTGTGACAGACACGGAACTTGTAAATGAAAGTAATAGGTTGTCTGCTCCAGATGCTCAGGAAAATGTGGCTGTTACAGAAATCAGGCAAGAAACAGACAGTGTCTCAGTTGGTGAACTCACAACTTCAAGTCATGTAAAAGCTCCAGAAGATAGAATTGAGTCACTACCCAAAGATACTGACCAGTTGTTTGTAACGGAAGCCAAAAAGCTTGATTTGGGGCCACCTGGCAAAATGCCTCCCACTTCCAGAATAAGTCAAAAGGACCCTGCCGCTGTAAAATGCGTAGGTGAATCAGTAGTTGTGGCATGCTTAGAAAACCACATAACCCCTGAACTGACTTTTGAACTTCACAAAAATAACATTTCAGAATCTCTTCTTGACCCTGAGAGTCCTCAACGAACCAAAGTATCACCCGATACCAGAACGTCTCTTACCCTGGACTACACCAAATCAAATTTCGATGCTTCATCTCCTACCTTTATTTCTGGAGTCGGCATGCTGAGCAGGTTGGATGTTCCTGTTTCAAAGAAGGAGGAGTCTTCTGGGTTCATTGAAACTGGGGATATCAACATTGCTGGAATTTCCTGTGAGCCTACTAAGTGTCGAGGAGAAAATGTGAATCATGTTGAGGCTGCAGATGGGAAGAGTCCTCCAGCTGGCCTTCACCTTGAGCATGCATCTGCACTTCTTGAATCCAAGGAAGTTCTTCCTGATAGTGAAAAATGCCAATTTCCACTCGATCTTGAAGCCAATGACACCCACTTACCTGGAGTGGACTCGAGGTTGGAGTCTGAAAGCCTCTCTGAGGACCACAGTTCCACATCATCTCAAGACCCTAATAAAGCAGAGTTAATGCTTTCAAACACTAAAGCAAGGGAGAGTGCTATAGAGAAGTCTGATTCCCTTTCCTTGGAAACCAAAACTGATAACATTGCTGAAGTTTTATCAAAAGCTGAAGTTGGTGGTCTGAACACCAACTTCCTGTTGAGTGTTCCTGTTGAGTCACATCCGGGAAGAGGAAAACCTATAGCCCTCTGCAAGATACCTGTTTCTCAAACAGAGCTCAGAGACATATCTCAGGATAAAGTTTCTTCTCTATTCGAAATTACAGATATGCCAGCAAAGTCTGTTTTATCTGAATTAACTTCCCTAGAGGTTGAACAGGATAAAAGTTTTCAATTGACGGATCCTAATGAGATTAAAGAGAAATACTCAGATGCAGGGTTTAGAGAGACTTGCCAAGCTGAGGTTCCTCCTTCTGCCTACAAATATCAAGGTATACAGGAAACAGAGGTAGAAGCCTTAGGTGATCCTGCTTTACTCAGAGGTAGTACATCTGGAATTTTACCTCCTGTTCATGATGAAAACGTCACCAGGCAAATGGCACAGAATTGTGAAGCCAACACTTGTGTGATTTGTCAACCTTCAGATATTTGTGGGTCTAAAAAGGTTTCTGGCTTCTCAGAAATGGCAGAGCTCAACTTAACTAATTCTTCTCCAAAAGTCCAAGAAACTGACAGCACAAAAATAAATTCACCTTTTCTGGGCTCTGATACCAGTTTGGGAAAAAAGCCTTTTGCATCCGAGGATTCAAGCTTTCTTAACGTTCCTTCTGTGTTGAGATCAGAAAAGAAAGCCTTATCTCACAGAAAGAAAGAGAACAGTCCTTTCTTAAGTGGTGGTATTGGTAGCTTGTCTTCCTCTAGTAATGCTGAAGAAGTTAGCATCATTACAAGTTCACATGATCCCCCAAATAATTTTGGTTCTATAAAAGTTACCACAGATGTCACACATGAGGGTGCCTCCTTAACTAACCCACTCTACCTTAATAGCTCTTATTTGGAATTTGAAACATCTGTCCCAACAGAGGTAGAAGTGACACCATTTCAGGAACATTTTGGGAATCATACTGGGAAGGTATCTCTGGATTTCCCTGCTGCCCAATTTGACAGTCCCCGGGAAGCAGAGACTGGAACAGTTGCTGGGGTTCAAGCGTCAGTTAACAGCCCCAGTCAGCAGTGTTCTGAAGCATCGACTAAGCATATAGAAGCAAGAAGGGGAGAACAGGACCAACGTTTGGACCTCAAAAGTGGTTCAGTTAAAAAGGCTGATACATTGTTTGGTGCGAGTTTTAATTCTGTCAGGGAAGAACTAAAATCCAAACACACAGCTGATGCCTGCCATGCGCGTATAGCCCTAGACGGCGTAATGAATCCTGATCCCCTGAAAGAAGTCCTCCCTGAGAAAAACCCATCAGAAGTGACATCAGCAGGGATCCAACCGACAGACCATTTGGAAGAGAAGGACATGGACAACATGTCAGGAGTTCAAGGGGAAGAAAAGGCCTATGTTTCACCTACAGCTGGTGAGAAGAGCCCCCTTTTTGGTTCTGAACGAGTGAGTGTATCTTGTTTGTTAGAAGATCGAGCTAAGGAATTAGTCAATGAGGTTATTAATTTAGCCCGAGAAAATATAACAAATGATGCTCTTGAAGATACTCGGGATACCTGGGATTCTGAACTTCAGGCTAATACTTCAAAAATTCTGAACAGTGGTGGTGTTAAGCCTCATGATATGGTAGGGGAGTTCTTGGTGTCAGAACAGGAAGCAAATCAAAGCACCTCTGAAATTAGTGAAAATAAAGTATTAGGTCAATTCTCTGTAAATAACTTATTTAGTGATACAGAGTCTATTAAAGGAAGAGAAATTGTTCCCTACCAAGAATCCCCATTTTCTGGAAGTGGAGCTGGACAGTCTGAAGGCATTAACTTGCAGGAATCAGATACTGTCTTACTCACTGAAAACGTGTCCCATAAAGAGTTAGATGATAGGGTAAAAACACATTTATTTCTCAAAGAGGACTCTAAAGAGAAAATGGAAATAGTGTGTGTGGATAATCACAAAAATGGGACAGAGGATACTAGAACTCTTGTATTAAATCTCAAATGGCCTCCCTTTCCGAATGATGACATCCATGGACCCGGGACATCCAAAAACAGTTTGTCTGATAGTCTTGTGTGTATATCTGAAAAGGCCTTGCCAGGACACAGTAATAAAAGCACACCACTTGCAATGTCAGAAGTAGGGAAAGTACACAGAAAGGATCCTGAAGTAAATATAGGAAAAATAGAGCTTATACCTTCCATGCTAGAAATGGGAAAAACAAACAAAAAGGATGCTGAATTGAATATTATGAAAAATGAGGCAGTCCCTCCTGTGTCAGAACTGGGAGGAGCACATAAAAAGAATGATGAATTGACTACCGGAAGAACTGAGCCAATAACTGACAATTTTACAATGCAAGAAGTACACCAAATGGCTGCTGAGAGGTGTATTGAAAAAACTGAGGGATTGCCTGCCATTTTAAGAATAGAAAAAGCTTCTAAGATGGGGGATACTGAAACGGATATTGGCAAAACTGACATGGTGCCGGTTGTGTCAGAAGTGAAAAATACCTATCAAGAAGATGCTGAGGGGATTAGTGTAAAGACTGAAGTGATGCCTGCTGCATTAGAAATGGAAAACATTTACCTAAAGCATGCTGAAGGTGATGTTGGCAAGACCAGGGTGGCATCGATGTTGTCAGAAATGGGAGATGTCTGCCAAAAAGATGCTGCGGGGATCACTGAGAAGGCTGAAGTGGTACCTGCTGTGTTAGACGTAGAAGATATTTACCAAAAGGATGCTGAAAGAGTTATGGACAAAACAGAGGTGATGTCCATTATGTTAGAAGGTAATGTCTACCATAAAGATGCTGAGGGGATCACTGAAAAGACTGAGAGACCTGTGTTGGAAATGGAAAACAGTTACCAAACGGATGCAGACGGGGTTATTAGGAAAACCGAAACAGTCCCTTTTGCATTGGAAGTACACGAAGCCCACAAGAAGGCAGTCCCTGCCTCCTTAGAAATGGAAAAACCATGCAAGAGGGATGCCAGAGAGATGACTGGAACAGTTGTGTCCATGCCCTCTATGATAGAAATGGAAAGAACAGCCCCAGAAGATTCTGATGGAACTGTCAGGAAACACCAGATGTTGTCTGCAGAGGGAAATGTGGAGAAAGCATATGGAATGGATCTGGAATTGCCCATTCCACAAGCAGAGGCCATGCCTCCCATATTTGAAACTAAAAAAGCACCCCAAGAATATGCCAAAGGGAATATTGGAGACATGGAGGAAAAGCCCACTGAAGGAAAGGAAGATTTGATAGCGCGTGACCATAGACTTGATTCATATTTCAGGGGCTATGAATCGCCTACATTAAGTAAGGATTATGAAGGCTACCCAGCCTTGGCAATGCCGTATTTTCAACCTGCAGATACCATGGGAAGGCTAGACAAAAGAACATATGTTACTGCAGTAGATAACCAAACAAGACATCTAGGTGATTATAGCGATGAAAAAGAACAGTCTAACTTAGCCTTCATTTCTCAGGATGAGCAAGAAAATTCTTCCTTTACTATATTGTATGAAGAACCTCTTCAAGATGAGGACAAGTACGCTGCTGCAGAAAAAAGAACACACTCCCTTTCGTTTCCTGATACATCCACTGACAGCATGCCTGTTCTCATGTGTGAAAGGTCAGAGAGTAGAACTGACCTGGTCCATCATTTTGAAAAGGATACTAAATTAGGTGAGACCTTTGATAGCGATAGTTCAGAAATGTTCCTGTCAGTGGAGGCCAAAAGGTACAAAATTTATCCCTTAGCTTTGTCTCCCATTTATGAGGATGACAGCTCTCAGGAGGACGTTCTGTCCAGCGAGGTCTCACCTGGTCATCATGGCTCCACCAAATCTAGAGAGCACGCAAACCAGCCCTCTTCTGTTTTATCACTTCTCCAGTCAGTTTCAGAGCGTTTGAAGATGAATTTTGATGAGGACGACAGGCAGGAGTTAGGGGAAGAGGAGGAGGAGGAAGAAGAATCATTGCATAAAGGAAGTCAGAGAGCTAGGAGGAGGGAAACCGTTATCTTCAAGCTGCCAGGTCCTTCCAGCACGTTTTACCCTGATGATGATGAGGAAAGGACTGGACTTGCTAATAATTCACGTGTACAGTCAAATGAACCTCCTACTTCCAATCTGCAAATTGGTCTGTGGGCAGAAAAGGCCTCAGTTCCACAAAAATCTGACCTTACTTCTAAGCTACATTCTTCGTTAAGGAGTGCTTATCATCAATATTTGCAGACTTCTAAAATGCAGTCCTCAGAAAAAGGAGCCAGATTTGGTGGCACTTTGCAGGAACCAGTGTCAAAATATTTCCGTACTCAAGACAACTCAGGGAGATTAAACCCATTCACAGAGGTAAGTTATTTTGATTAGTGAAGTAGTATTTTGGGTCATGAAGTGATGTAAAAGCTTATTAAGAAAATGTTTTGAGGTTGTGTAAAGATTGTTTTAAGAAAATACCAGAGATTACTTTATTCTTTGGTTGAAGTGTATCATAAACTCATGTATTTTAGCTGAATTGTTACATTGAGAAAAAATTGATCACAATTTAAAGGCAGAGAAGGAAGTTATTTTCCAGTTCTTTGCTATATTTAGTTTTCAAACTAAGTGACAACATTCTGAATTTCTCAAGGTACTGTGTGTGAGGAAATTGATACTACTTTCCATTGAGCTTCTGGGTCTCATGAAAACGTTTCATAATAAAAACATTTTAAATACTTAAAAATACTTTTGTTTGCTTGACAACAACCTCTCTCTTTAGTAGCTCATGTTGTTCATGCAAAGCAAGACAATAAACAGCTTAATTCAGAGAAAAAGCTGAAAACATTATAGTTGGGAAATGCTTTGAAATTCAGTTTGCATTTTTCTTTGACTTAGAAATATTTAAATGTCTAATGTAGAATATTCATTGAACTTGGGACTTTACTTTCTGGCATTCCCAAGATTATGGAACTTTCTCTAGGATTCCCAAGACCTGCATCTTTACCTGTGATAGCCTTAGGAGCAAATAGTAATACTTGAATACCAACCAGTAGCTTGCAAGGCAAGTCATTTAAAAAGAAATGATGGGATTTGAAGAAATGTTTCTTTAACAGTTCCGCATTGCCTACCAAATCAAGTGGAACCCCTTCGCTCTGTATTACAAGGCCCCCAAATTCTGTTTGTCCAACTTGCCTCCTTATGCTCTGGTTACACACCCTGTGTTTCCTGCTATGATACTTTTTCTCAAGATGGTTCTCTTCCTGGAATTTTTTTCTTTACTACTCCCAGCCCAACCTGCTACAATTTTCGCTTGTTGAAATCCTGTTTTTCAAGGTCTTCTCCACACCACGTCCCCAGACAGGCCTCTTGTGAGTCTCTCTCTGCCATCACCTTTCGTCCATGCTGGTGCCATTTCCCTTCACTTCCATAACCTGGCGTTTTCTTTCTACTTTACCTGTGGGTTTAAATTAGTCCCCCACTTATGTAGAAGAGTCATGTGAGTATAATTGTCTGTTTCTCCCTTCTAAGCTATAAGCGTCTTGAGAGCAGAGACAACACATTATTTTTCTTTATATTGACCTTTATATTCTTTGTAGTACCTAGAGGTGCACTTTGCACATACCCTGTTTCCCCGAAATTAAGACCTAGCCAGACCATCAGCTCTAATGCGTCTTTTAGAGCAAAAATTAATGTAAGGCCCGGGATTATGTTATATTATATTATATATTATATTATTATGTATTTTATATATTTTATATATTATATTATGTTATATGATACTATATAACTGGGTTTTATGTTATAGTAAAATAAGACCGGGTCTTATATTAATTTTTGCTCCAAAAGACGCATTAGAGCTGATGGTCCGATTAGGTCTTATTTTCAGGGAAACACAGTAGCATCACTAAGTAAATATGTGATAAATTGGGTTTGTAACTGCTAAGAAATTGAACTGTTATCTTTCAACTGATGTTCCTTAAGGCTTACTTCTGCTTTTATTATTTCAGAATGTTGACAGACAAACTCTGAGGTGTAACCCAAGACCTGGGAAGGTAAGCATAAATTTCTTGTATAGACTAAGATACAGCATGAAAAGTTACAGTTACTTTTAGGTTTAAAAGTTACAGTTACTTTTAGGTTTAAAGTAAATACTTTTTAACTGATTTAGAAAAGGATTACTTTATTCAAGGATTTAACATCTAAACGCTTACTTTTATATATTTAGGATATTTTCTATATTCTAGGAATTTTTTAGAATTTTAAATGCATTCTTAAAATTAGTTATTGTGTTTACTTTCTATATGTTGCAGATGGTTATCTATGATCTCCATGGAAGTAAATATAAACAAGAGGTCTATTGTAATATTCTTGACGCTACATCATGGTCCTTTCCGAATGGGGTCCTGATAAAAGTTGTAAGGGGCTGGTAAGAGATCTCTTAAAACTTTATAGCATTTTCACACCCCAAATTAAATATGGTGTTTTTTTGCCATTTATGCGTTTATATTTTTTTGATTAAAGTCATATTCCCTTTCCTCTAGTTTTTGACGGACTATTTTGAAATGTTTATAACTTAACTGTTCTTTTTATTTACTGGGGCAGATAATACAGGCTTTTTTTAGTGCTTAAAGCCAGCAGTAAACAGTAAGACCTAATATGCAAGGTGTGATTAAACAATACGGTGAATGTTTGAAAAAAAAAATTTATTACAGTAAAAGACACATTTCCATTAATCCCCCTCAAAGTACTCCCCTTTGCTTCATACACACTCATCCCATCGTTCTTGCCACTCTCTGAAACAGTTCCAGAAGTCCTGTTTCGTGAGGTTTTTTAGTTGCACCCTCGTGGCTACCTCCATGTCCTGAATCATTTTGACTTGGAGAAGAGACAGAAGTCATATGGTGCCAGATCCGGTGAATAAGGTGGATGAGGACACACCGTAATGTTTTTACTTGACAGAAATTGCCATATACCAGAAGCGATGTGTGACAACGGTGTGTTGTTGTGATGGAGGATGATTTACGGCGCACTTTAAAACTCACTTTCTCTCAATCGTAGCTCACACTTGACTGCACCGAACAAGTTGAAACTTGTCACACACTGTTACTAAGGTTGGATGCGCCACTTCCCGTATTGAAGATCCCTGCCTTTCCGTTGGATGGCACTCGGCAGCAGCAGTCACCACATTTTGTGATCACAACAGAAAGGCTCCGTGTCATACATCGCTTTTGATAAGGCAATTTCTGTCAAATAAAAACATTACGGTGTGTCCTCATACAACTTATTCACAGATCTGGCACCGTGCCACTTCTGGTTCTTCCCCAAAATCAAAATGACCATGAAAGGTAAACGTCTTGAATCAACTCAGGACATCGAGGCAGCCATGACAGCACAGCTAAAGACATTCACGAAAGGACTTCCAGAACTGCTTCAGAAAGTGGCAAGAACGATGGGATAAGTGTGTTCCAAGTGAGGCGGGTATTTTTGAGGGGAACTAATGGCAATGTGTCATTTACTGTAATAATAATTTTTTTATTTAAACGTTCACCGTATCTTTTGATCACACCTCGTACCATCAATACCATTGTGTACCTGCGTTATTAGCACGGCAGATTTGGCAGGTTGACCTGAGGGCTTCAGATGAATGAAGCATTGCTTTGAAAATGAGTTCAAAGTTTGCCGATGCTAAGGAATGTGATGGCCACATAGTTCAAGTAGCTGATGTGCTGAAGAAGTGAAGGATTCTTCGTATGGTGTAAAAATGAGGGAAAACCTCATTTGTTCTTGTGGAACATGTCCCATGGACATGCTGGAGCCAGAATTTCTTTGTCCAGTATTTTGGTTACCCACTGGTCAGTATTCACGTTGTGTAAGCAGTATGGTGTAGTGTGGTGTTCATGTAGTAAAATGGGACACATGTGCTCTGTTATCCAGTGACAGGAAAATTAGGGTAGAAGTGGAATTTGGAATTGGTAAGCTATTGTTTTTAATATACATGTACAGCTTTATGTGTATAACATCTATAAAGTGCATGTATGCATAAATGTTGGCATAGCCATAGTAGTACTGCGTTCAGAAAGTATTATTTCCAAGTAGTATGCACCTTTATTCTCTCTTAACACTATCTGTCTATATTTAAATTAGCATATATCATCGTTTCAAAAATAGGATTATATGCTAATTGTAGAAAATAGACCAGATTTTTTAATGTAAATAGATAAGATGGTCTGTGACTTAGTATCTTTTGTTTTATGCCTCATTTCTTAGAAAATTAATTATAACTGGTCATGCTTTTCTGTTTGTTCAGTTGGATTGTATATGAGAAACCACATTTCCAAGGTCAGAAATGCGTGTTAGAAGGAGGGGAAAAGGTGTTAAATCGTGACTGGATCCTTCAGAACAGAAAGCATCCGCAAAGAAACTTTGTATTGGGTTCTATCAAACATGTCTTAAAGGTAACAGAACTGTTGATTTTCCTCTATTTTTTATTTTGTTTTATTTGTCATGTAGTAAAGCTGTACTTTGGCCTAGCAATGTTTAGAAATGGTTGCTAAACTTTGTGCTAATTTTATTAATCTTCCTTATTTAAATGATAATCTTTTTACCTTATATGTGTAAAATATTAAATGAATGTTAATTTAAAATATTACCTATAATCTGGCCTATAATCTGGCCCATAAAAATGTGCGTGATCTTTCATTTATATATACTATATACCGGGGGGTGCCAAAAGAATGTATACAAGTGGACACTTTGGTCAACGTTGCTCAAGCAGTAGTTCACCATAATCAGAAGTGTCTGGACACTGATGGTAACCACTTTGAGTACCTCTTGTAATTGCAAAAGTCAAACGTGATTTGTATTCATCTTCTGTTATTGGTATATATTGAGCATTACAATTTTAATAGCTTTTTCCTTTCTTAAAATGTATACATTTTTTTGGCACCCTCTGTGTGTGTGTGTGTGTGTGTGTGTGTATGTGATATATATATATATATATAGTAGAAGGAGTATACCATCCAGGCATCTTTAAGAAAATAAGTTGATATTTCCAAATATTAATATATCTTTTTCTGATGTAGGTTTCTACTCCTTGGTGTAGCCGTGTGTGTGTGTGTGTGTGTGTGAGTGTGTGTGTGTGTGTGTGTGAGAGAGAGAGAGAGAGAAAAAAAAAAGAGAGAGAAGTGTTAGGGGAAATTAGAGATGGAAGGATGGGAAGAGGAATGGAAGGTGCATTGGTTTAATTTTCTGTTTCGAAAATATTTAATGCTAAAATGAGGATGGTCTTTCAGTATTAAATGTTTTGTGGGAAGTGCTGTGGTGGTTTAGAGGAGGCGTCAATTAGTGATAAGGACAGATATCAGATAATGAGCGAATTCTCCCATGTATTCTTAAGAGTTCCTTTAGTTACATGGCACATAATTTAGTGTAATTACTCCTATGACAGTCATGGACATATATTTTTTTCAAATTATGGAGATTTCATTTATTTGCTTAAAATGTAAAAATTGAAGTGGACCCTATCATGGTGATTTGGATTGTTGTTATTAAACCCTTGATAGTTGTGGATAGCACACAGAAAAACTCATAAACGGGTATCTGCATGTATTTTATGTGAATTAATACTATCTACAAAACTGTGACGAACCTGTGTCTACAAATATTTGTGTCTGTTTTTGGACCCCATACTTTGATAGGCATTGGGAGTAGAAATACAAGTGAGGTGGTCTCACTTCAGGTTGCTTAAAATCTAGTGGAGAAACAGCTGAGTCACATGACCGTCTGATGTGAGAATTGCGCTTCATGGCCCTCAGGGTGCACCACAAGGAGACGCCCCACCCGGAGGAGGTGGCACCTGATTGGAAACCTGGGAGGGGAGCCAGGAGTTAGGGAGCACAGGATATGTGAGGGAGCTTGTGGCAGAGCCCCCTGAGTTAGATACAGAGATGGCCACAGCCTAGAGGTCAGGGTCCCTTTATAGGGGTGCTCACTTCATTAGCTTGCTCACTGGAAATGCCTAAAGTGCATCATCAGTTTGTAGGTGGAATCTTCTAAGATGTAAATAACTTAGGGTTTGTGCCTTCCTCGTGAGTGTCAGGACCATGCAGGGCCTGGTGAGGGAGGGAAGAGTGATGAATAAGGGATTGTAAGCAGCAACCTCCTCATCCCCCACTCCACTCAAACAACAATAAACTCAAACAAAAAATCTCAGTCTGTTGAGCATGGGTATATATATAAATGGGTATTTGCACATCCGCCATTTGCTTAGAATGTATTATAAGAAAGACTAAGTCATAATTGCATTTTTTCTGCTTCCATTGTTTCTTCTCGCAGTCATTTTTCAATTGCCGCGCGTTACTGCCCACATATCTTAAAACAGGCTAGCAACTCTTAGTGAGGAAGGAAAATGAAACTATTGAGCATTGAATGGAAAAGGCATTAGTATTGTTCTAAATATTGTACAAAGTAAGAATCAAGCATCAAACTGCATCCTTTCTGCAACCTTGTCAAAATTCTGGCTATTGATAGCTTCACTTCCATGGTGGCCATTGCAAACTCACCTAGACCAACGCCAACTTTATCTTGTTTCATTCTATTCTCCTTTAGTTCCTCTATTCTGACTAGTCAAAATTTTAATGTTCTTTAAAGGTAATACTTTCATGACGTCTTCACTTTGCTGTGAGTAGATACAGCAGACACCATCAGTTATCAGCAACTGTAGATTCTGCTCCAGGGCCTATTTGTCCCCATGGAAATAATTGGGGGTGGGGTAGCAGTGCAGTGAATCTTGAGTCAAGTCTTTCTTTTCTCAAATAGAAGAAATGAGCATTGCAAATTATTAGGGTCACTGTGCATTTAATACATTTTTTTTAAAGGAATGACATTTTTCGTACGGCCTGAACTTACTTAGGTTGTGTCCTCGTTAATGAGCCAAGAAGAGAGAGATCCATTGTTAGATCAGAAGTGAAGTTATTTTATGTAAGGTGGAGACAAGTAGATTTTCTTATTGTTTTTGTTAAACTAATTCATTCCCACCCTGTTTTTCTCTCATAGCTTTGTCTCCCTTCCTCCTAATTGCTTCAATAGTCTAAGCTTGCAAATTTTACCAAGATATATTTGTAAAGTATAACATGGCTAGAAAAGTCTGGGAGGAAGCCATATAAACTTTTCTTTACTGAGAGTAAACTGTTTATTGTTGCTAAGCTACTATAAAGCGCCCTTGAGTTGCTAGTGTGTGCTGCCTTTCGCCATCAAACATTATACAAGTCTTGCGAAAGACATTTTTCTGTGAGTAGCCACCATGAAGATAGTGAAATCTGTTTCAGTCAACTAGAGAAAAAAAAAAATTGGTCCTCAAGTAAAGATAGTTGAGAAAATAAGCGTTCTTATTTTTGTTTATTTTCCATTTTTTAGCCATTGTCATGCTTTTTCCATTATGCTGTTTCCTCTGTGTATGGTAGACTAGAATGCCTCTTAACTTTTTCCCTTTTAAAGTACACCACCCAAACATTGTTTGTATAATACAATGCAGAGGAAACTTATTTGTGTGAGACACTTAGTTATGTATTCTGTTACTATACCTCAGATCCCTGGGGGAACATGAATATGGCAGCATTTTAAATAATGTTACTAGAACTCTATTATTAATAGCAAACAAAAGAGCCTTGAAGATTGGCAGGTGACTATTCTGGACATTTCTGGCTGTTTTTGAAATGAAACTTTAGAAGGAAATACATTTTTATACTTCAAAGAATATTTTAGTAAAGAGGTTGTGCCTCTTTCCTATGTTGCATTTTAAAACTAACTTTCTGAAAATAAGATGCATCAACTTACTTTGTTTTACATCTTAATAAGAATGATTGCTGATTAATAAGAGAACTCAGTTTGGAGAAAGGTTTAAAAAATCAGAAAACGGCAGTTTTACAATTGTAAAAGTGATTATAATAAAAAAATACAGTTGTTCAGTTCAATAAATGTCACCTCTGATAACGCATTTACCTATTTCATTAAAGCATAATCATTGGAATTTCACAATGTCCTAGATGAGAATTAACACTGACACTTAAGTTGTATAATTAGACACTCATGACAAGTGAGGTAGATTTTGTGTTTAGACAGGATGCACATTTGTAATTTCAGAAAAGGGAAAAATAACTGTGGTTTTAATTCTCTAGGAAAAACTAAAGTCATTTTTGAGTTAGAACTTGACTATTAAAATATTCGTATAAGTAACAGAGAATCCTCTGTTGAATTGCAGTGAGGGAAACATTTACAAAGTGTAGAGAAGTCAGAGCGGGAGTGGAGACAATATGGAGACCCGTATGACTGAGGCGCTGTGGAGAGTTAGTATAAATCACTAGTTGGTACCATTTTGCAGAAAGGGAAACAGAAATATGAATTCGATGTACTTGGCTCCTGAGCCAAGGAGTGTCATGAAGAAAGTGGTGTTCTAACAAGCCCAGCTGTATGAAGAGTAGCATAGTACTTGATTGGTGATACAGGCCCATAAATCAAAGTCTTGGCCTTGACGAAGGGACTTGTCAGTGGGAATACATAAGAGATATACACAAGTGAAATTTTAAAGGAAGGTTTGATAGGACATGGTAACAGTACATGTGTGACGGAGTGTAGAGTCAAATTTGATAATGCCTTTTTCCTTCAAACCAACTTGTGCTAAAGAAAATAAATAGACTACCTCAAGTAGGAAGACAGATTTCCTTTCCCCTCACCTCTAATTCCTACTTCTTTTG
Organism: Rhinolophus sinicus; assembly: GCF_057876585.1. Lineage (NCBI taxonomy): Eukaryota > Metazoa > Chordata > Mammalia > Chiroptera > Rhinolophidae > Rhinolophus > Rhinolophus sinicus. The sequence continues at coordinate 81,908,484 of NC_142517.1, read as the reverse complement.
TCAACGTAAATTAGATAACACGCTGAGGGTGTAGTGCCTCTCTGTTATTTATTTATGTCCCCCATGAGATCAGCTTTCATTTAACTCCCTTCCTCCCTTTGGCTTTGTTGTGCTTCTAAGAAGGAAGGCTTACAGACTTTTGGCATTCAAGTAGTTTGGTAACTCTGAACATTGCTTAATGGAACAAGACTTTGAAAAACAAAGCAGAAAAAATTGGGGTCATACTTTTTCAATCAATAATGCTTAATAATTTTCATGTGATCAACGTAACTCCTTAGAAAATTTTGTTTTAAAAACCTGATACAGAGAAACAGTATTTCCTTTATGTTGTTCTTGTGAAGAAATTCAGCTGAACAATGAGAATAATTGTAACTGTACATCCAGAATGTTGAGAATACTGGACTGTGTGTATCTCTAGATGATTCCAAAGCCATTTTTTCCCCCAGCATTGCAGTGTTCCAGAGATAGAATTTTGCCTACAGTCTGACCCGGCGTGTTGTCCTGTCTACATCCAGAGAGCCGTCCCCAATTTGGAGGAGCTCAACGTCCCCAAATCTGCGTCCTTCACTGTGAAGTCGGGCGTGTACGTATCAGTTTCTCTTTATTACACTGATTGATGGCTACCAAAGGTAACTTTCCGTTTCTGATTTTGGTAGGTGACCTACCTATTCCTGAAGTTTTACTTAATTTCATTTATGCTCCTGGATACCGAAGAAGGGCTCTTGCAGGGATTAAACAGGTTCCGTCTTTCTTTGAATCCAGTTAAGTCTTGGATGGATAGCTCACAGGAGCAGATACAGATTCTCAGACGTAGTTCTCGATAGATGTATCCATTGTCCTTTCATCCTCCCCATTGTAGGACTGAGAAATAAAACCGACTGTCCCTGCCCTAAAATTCTGGAGCCTGAACTATTTCTAGAGAGTCTCAGCGCTGATAGTTACTGAGTGCCAGGCACATGGCACGTTTGTGTTTATTAGTCCTCTATTCCTACAAGGCAGGTGGAGCTACTCTCATTTTATAAATGAAGAAGTTAAGTGGTTTGTCCCAGGCTAGGCCTTTCCGATTCCAGAGGTATCTTCAGGGCTGTAGGTCTGAGTTCAGCTGTAATGCAGTTCCAGACTGGCTAGAATCACAAATTTTGTGAAATTTTGTGATGCCTGGTTCACCATAGATCCCTCTTCTCTTGTTCACTATTTTCATCTGCTCTAACAATAGTGGTATAGGATTTTGGGGTCGTTATAGGACATCTTGCTTCCCCAGCCATGGATTAAGAATTCTTGGACAGACCCAGCAATCGACCCTGTCCAGGAGAAATGTCTGTAATTAATCAAGTTTCGCTGGAACTTAGATGGGTCTTTTGGGAATCTTATTTCAAATACTGTTCCTGAGGCAGCCAGTAGAACTGATATTGATTCTAAAAATGTAGGTCAAAGATTTAAAATGCCTGGTGGAACCCCTACCTCTGATTGCCCCAATTTTAAAAAGAATGGGATATAGTGGAATGGTATTGATACTTGAGTTATACTCTATTTGAATTAAAGGGCTCACGCCTTTTAAACACTGGAAAATTTTAAGAAAAGTCATGCCTGGTGCTTGGAAAACATAGAATAGGATAGGACTTACTATAGGATAGGTAGTGTTTGAATACAAGTGCTTAATAACATGTTAACTTGTCGTTCTGTGTTGTCTGGCAAAGTCACGTTGAGTGTGTTTTACCAGTGTAATTCCGTGATGGGTTTTTGTTTTCGTGTTTGTAGCCCTTTTCACTTTTAACTTTCACAGCCCCAGACTAAGGTATTTCTGTCATACCTCAATTAACTATTCATTTCTTTTTTAGTTGGCTTGCCTACCCAGATATTAATTTTAAGGGGCAAGCTACAGTTCTGGAGGAAGACCAAGGACTCTTTGAGATTTCTGCAGCAGAAATGAAGTCATTGCAGCCACTTCAAATGGTAAGCAAATTTAAAAAGAAACTGTTTTCCAAGTACACACGAATCCAGAATTAACTAGCTGTGGTGATTGCTCATGCATCTGGATCTTGAGAAACGAATATGAATACTACCAAATTAGCAAGTCATTAATACATTGATTTTCTGTTTCTCTATGTTGTAGAGAATATCTATGTGGAAACATTTTAATTTTTTCCCAGATGACAAATGTCTGAATTTACTTGGTGCTAATTTTATCACAATACATAGTTTCCTTGTAAGTGTTGCTCTGTGAAAGTTTTGAATATTTAATAAAGTTCTGAATCTGTTTTTTATGCTTATTAAAAACAAATATTTATGCTTAATAAAAATTTATACTTGCAAATTATACTCTTCCATTGTTGAAATGAATGATAAGCTCAGCACTAATAATAAATCAGCAGTTCTGCCAGTGGTGCTTTCTGAAAGATAAGTGCCTGCATTGTTTATTTTCTTGCATGGGAAAAACTGTTAATTGTTACCTATGTGATAAACCATTTTTGACTGTTTAGTGCCTTTTTAAAAATTTTAAAACTAGACAAACTAAGAAATTTTAAGAAATATCATAATGGAGCGTAACATTCGAAACAAGGAAATTATAGTTAGGGTTTTTTTAGGGGATCGGGGGGGTACCTTTTATGCTCGACAACCTTGATGTCACAAAAACATTAAATGTGATCAAAAGGATTGACAGAACTCTCTCTCTAATTTAGAAAGCCCAAGCAATTGTAGAGAAGGCATTCAGTGGTTTAGAAGTCTCTGGCAAATGAGATTTTTAAACCTACTTGCAACTCCTCTCTTCTTTTTTAAGACACTGTAGTGGAATTAACTCTTTAATTGCTTACATGTGCTTAAGGACTAAAGCTCAGTTTCCTTCCTGGTAGTTACTATAATCTGGAAAGTATCTTTTTAATATCTCTTGCCCCATTTACATTGATGTAGAGCAGTCTGACTTGATTTTAACTACTGTAGAGTGCTATACTTGAAAATTTAAATTTACCACAACTTAAACTTGACTGGTACATAATCTTCACTAATAAGATTTTTACATAACTTATACCTGTCACATAGTTACTTTAAAATATTTTAACTATTTATATATCTAATATTAAAATTTCTTGTCATCTTAAGGGTGGACTGAAAGTGGAAATGCCTATGAATTTAAAGGTAAGTCTTGAACAGACTTGTAGTAAGCTAAAAAGTTGGAGTTTAATTTTTAAGTGTTTTGAACTATCAAAATAGAAAACAATTACCTGAATGTATGCTAATAATGCCTGGCTCGTGGGTGTTGGGAAGTGACTGAACAGAATGATTGCTGGGGGCCCAGGCTATGAGCGGGGAGTAGGGTAACAGTGCAACCCAATCAAACCCGATAAGCACCTCCTAATGGGGATTTTTGCTTGGGAGGGTGGGTTGGTGTGGCAGCTACACGTTCAGGTGGAGACATCTAGCAGGCATTTGGGAGTGATGCTCAAGAAGGAGATCACGGATGATCAGGAGGTATAGACACTCTTATCAGATAGATACCAGTGTTTTAAGCACAAGTATCTGACTGGAAGGGTAGAGGCAATGAAAAGGAGTGGCACTAGTGCCAAGATTAAGCATATTTTGGGAAAGAATGGAGGAAATAGAATTATAAAATGTATGTAAAGAGAGGTAGGAAGAAAAAAGTGCAGTGACCAGAGATGCAAACAGGCCTCTGTTTAATTGGGTCACAGTACCTCCAGAGGCAGGTAAGGAGACGGGGAGTCATCCATTCTTCTCTCCTCCAAAACAAGACACAACTCTTCCAATCTCCCCATTTTGGGGCTTCCTAATTTATGGAACTGAGTACCATTCTCTCAGTTACATAGATGGAGTCTTTGGAATTTAATATCTGAGTGTATCCAATATATCTTGACTATATGATAGAATCATACATATCTGAGTTTAAGAAAAAATGCTTATGTCTGGGTTCCACTCACAGAGATACTGTTTTGGTCTGGGGTGTGGACAAAATTTTTCAGAGCTCGACAGGTGATCCTAACATGTGACCTAATAGATACAGAATTATTAGGTCACTGAGTGACTCAGTCTCCTCGTCTGCTGAATGAGAACTTCAGGTGTGACAGGATGGCTCTTCCTTGAACATTTGCAGTTTGACAGGTTGTTAGAGGTATATGAATGGGATGGCTCTCATACAGTCACAATTGTCAAGTTGTTAGATGTTAGTTTATGGCTTACTCATCAAAGAATTATTGCTTCTTTCTTGAATGTGTTCAGCATCTGTAACATGTATTAAACCCAAATGAAAATTCATCACTTTAATATAGCACCCGGTGAAAATTTAATAGGTAGAACACAACAGGAGTAGTGCTACATATTTTTTTCAGTCTGTATGGTTTTATTGGTTTTTGTAAATAAGAGAGCTATAATTGCTGGTTCAGTGTGTTTAAGCATGAGATCTTATTCACCAAGGTCATGGGTTGCCAGTTGTACACAAATTTTGCCATTAGCCACGAATAACCAGGTGATAGAGCATAGATAGATCAGTGCTGTTATCACTGTTACCACTTCCACATACTAAAGACATCTCATCCTTGGGAAGTAAAGAGCATCAAAATGGTAGAAGAGAAATACTTGTACCAATCCAAATTTGAAGTAAATTAAATGCTGGAAATTTATTTTCTACTACACTTACCTCCTTGCCCCCAATTTAAATCAAATACGGAATAATAATTTTTTCAATCATTTATTTATAGGAAGTTTTGTACTTAAATTCAAGAATTTGCATGTCTATTTCTTCTCACTGAATAGTAATGACCCTATAGAAGCAGTGAGTGTTATAAGAAACCACATATGTTTTCTCAAATCAACAGATAATTTATCATTATGCCCTAGAACCTCAAGAGAGTTTTTATTTCTTATAGGGGGAATTCAGTAAACATAAGGCAGGTCTGTATTCTAAACATAGTTATAAACAGATCATTCAAACACTAGTTAGTTATAAGACAGTTTATCCTATGAGATGGTCCTAGGATTTGGGTAACCAGAACAATAATCATACTTGAGTATATGGATATGAGAAACGTGTACTATTAATTAAGATATATTACCTTAATGATGATAAAGACTCATTTATTCCTTGTGAATATCAGACACTGCTATATTGTAGTATATATTAATGAAAAAACAGACAGTGGCCCCTATTCATGTTGTCTTGAGTATCCCTTCAGTAAATCAGTATGTATCTATCCTAAAATACGAGCATGTTAAATAATTTTCTTTCATATTTTTCAGGTTATTATTTATGAAAAACCTCAGTTCCGTGGACAGGCCAAAGAGTTTAGTGAACATATAGATTCTGTCCCTAATTTTTTAAAGGATGATAAGGACTTTCATGGAATCGGATCAATTCGTGTCATCGGTGGAGTGTGAGTGTCATATTTTCAATTGATGTAGTTGATGTAGTAGTCTGTTTTTGACGATCAGCCCAAAAAATATGCTAAGCAGAGCAAAGTCAACCTGCCTTGGTCTGAAGATATACATTTCTTCTATAATATGGGAAACAAAAAATATTACTAATAGCTTTTTGTGAATGCTTCATATTAGAGATTTTGAGGTCGATTAAATGTAGAAAATAGTTTCTAAAACTTTAACACTTAGTATTTCCAAGCACAATATAGAAACAAGACTTGCCAATCAAATTATTTTTCCCCACAGATTATAAACATGGATGAGAGCCCCAGCTTTTGCCCTCTATTCTGTAGATCTTAGTTGACTTTCCTTGCCGAGGCCATTGGCAGTGAGCCCTCCCTTGTCACAGAAGTAGCCTGGGTTATCTGTTTCAAAGTCAAGCATTTTTGATATTGGTTACCCTCTGTCCCTGAACTGCTTTTGAGGAAGCCCCCTAAGAACTAAGTATAAACCTAAGTGTAACCATCATTGCTACTAACCCAGTCTCAATCAGCAGTTACCGGGGCAGGAAGCCCAGAAAAATCTGTGACCAGACTGGGTTGTGCCTTTTATATTTGTATCCCAGCAGATGAAATGGAGAAGGAGCTTTCCTCATAGTTTATCTGCCAGTGTCAACCCAGTACTGGAATCCCTCCAGAATTCCAGTTGATTTGTTGGTTTATTTGCAATGTTGGTTTGTTTTAATGTAAGTATTGTATCTTTTGATATTGGCAGTGATATCGTATAACTTACTCATGCTGTTCTAGCAAATGACTTGTTTAAGATCACTCAAGCATCTGCATTTAGAGGCTGAGACTTTGCAATTTCTGGCCATACCAGCCAAAATGGAAATATAAAGGAGACTATGCAATTTGCTAGGTCATATTCATAATTGCTCTGACATACTGGTAATCATTTACTTTCTTATTCTTGAATTTTAAAATCTTAGTAGGGGCTTGAGGAACAAATATGTTATGGATAAACACATTTTTATTGTGTTGTATTTATTTGCAGTGTTCTCTGATTTGTGAACACACATGCTTCTTGTTAATCCTTCATTAAATATTTTTGCCTTTTCTTCCCATCGGGATCTGAATGTTTTTCCCCATTAACTAGATTGGAATTTGCGTTGTTCTTGTCTAGTTTTTTTTACAATTATTTTACAAAAATCTCAAGAAAATATTATGGCTTGTAATACCACATACACAATTCTGTTTTTATGTGGCAACTGCAGTAGAAAAATGTGATGCCCTCGTTTAAAGATGAATAGCTGACTTCATTATTTTTTTCTGTGTTTCTACTATTTTTCACTTTTGTTAGCTGTTTAGCTTTATCTATATGTAGTGTGGACTCTTCCTCATCTCTGTTTCAACTTGAGGAATCCGAGGAAAGTGAGGTTGATGTTTTTTAATTTTTCTCAGATAACGTCTATTTTTAAATATCCCAGATTGTTATATAAATTGAATATTAATCAAATCTATTAAGAAAAACTGGGCAGATTTTTGAACTGTTATGTAATAATTTACTGATCTGTCCTTTAATAATTAGGTCCTCTATACCTTTTATTCTTTTTCCCATTCAGATATGTTAAAGTATGTTTTGAGTAGCCATGTTTACAAAAAAGAAAACTTAGAATTTGAAAGTGTTCTTGTGAAATTTATTTTCACATAATAATTTAAGAAGAAAATACTAGTTTCTTTACATATTACAAATATACCAAAAAGTATAAAAGATGTTTATTTCAACTCTTGCCCCCACCTCCCAGCCCCTTCTCCTGCTAGACGTACACCTACGTACACAGAAAATGTATGTATGTACACCTACGACATAGAAAATGAGAAGGGATTTGTGATTACTGAGCGGCTACTGTAGTCTTATATCCTATGGAAACAACTCTTTGCAATATTTTTTGTCTTCACAACTATAGTAGGGGTGGAGAAAGGGGGGGAAAAATAGTAGTCAGCCCTAGCAGGCTTCATTTTGTCAAGCTCCAGAATTCAGAAGTTCCCCATACAGAATCCCAAAATTGGTCCCTGGAATCTGCCTGTGGGAACGGGTCCCACTCTAACTACACAGTGCACCTGAAGGCAGATTTTAGCAGGCCAACATGTCTTGTGAACCATCTCCGCCCACACTGCGTTAGCTACTTGGATTACTCCATAACATGTAAGTTTCATGGAGGAGTTGAATGACTAATGGTGTGTATCGGTGTCTGTCCTGACTGTTTTAGATTAGAAGTCAAGAAACCTGTGTCCCTGAAAGATACTCTGCCGCTATGCTTCCATCTTCCTGTTTCCTTTATCACCACTGACAAAACGGTGGGAGCAACATTTCCCACCATAAACGCAAAAGATGTTGGGTAGATGTAAGCCACCAGGACGAATACCAGCTCAGTTGCATTTCCCAGTTCCTCTTTGCTAAACCCACCTATAATGTGTTTTAGATCTCAAGCCTGGTGAGAGGTTCCTTTAACTTAAACCCTAAATAAATGTTTAATAGAGTAATCGTTCTGTGATTCCAGAAGGGCTTCATCAGTTGAATAAGAATGATTTTCTTTGAATCTCAGTGTGGGCTTGTCACTTTTCTATTGCCTATTTGTGCTTTCCATTTTTACTTGCTTGGCAAACTTTCCTCCAAGTGTTTTAAGGTGTGGTATCAGGTCACGCCACAAACATTTAATGAGCATTGCAATTCTACTACAGTTAACCTTTGGCTGGGTAAAGCCTCCAAGCTATAAAAATTATTGATCCATGAAGCACACACCATTTGTCTGTCTTTGTAAATGGTAGCAAAACAAATGTGTTGCTTTTTAAAATATGGTGATGTGCAATGGGTGCTTTATCATGATTTTTTTCTTCCTGTTTTCTTGACTGCAGTTTTATTAATGGCTCTCGGTTGGTGTCCTTTGTATTTCTAGGTGGGTTGCCTATGAAAAAGAACATTTTAAAGGCCAGCAGTTTTTGCTTGAAGAAGGTGATTTTGAAGACAGCAATGCCTGTGGGGCGTTGAGTGGCCCCATCTTGTCTTTCCGGTACTTACAAGCTGTGAGTTGGTTTCTGAATTCTTAATTTCTATCTTATCTTTCCATAAAAACTGGACATGACCTCTAATAAAACACGAGGTTATAAGATGTTTCTAAAGCATCACACTGACTGCTTGTGTGACTTGCCTGTATTTCATAACTGCCATGATTATTCTAGAATATTCTGTTTACTTTTCATCCATTGATTCCACAGTCATTTTTTGAGCATCTGCTCTGGTAGCTCTGCTGTGCCAGGTGCTAGATATAGCGGCCAGAGAGTCCATCCCTGTCTTCACAGGGCAGGCAGCCTGGTAGGGAAGATAACACTTATATGAATGTTTGATATGGTTTGACTGGGATTGGATTAAGCACAAAGGGCTCAGTGTACACAGAAAATGGTGACTTACTTCTCGAAAGTAAGAGGAAGTTCAGCTGCCAGCTGAGCTGAGATTTCAAGTTCAGGAGTTAGCCAAGTGAGGAAAATCAGGACAGAGTGAAGGGGAAAGGCAGATGCTGTTTTAGCAAGAGATTGACATGCATAAGGGCAAGCATGTGAGCCAGTGGTTCTCAGCTTGGGGTGATTTTACCCTCGGGGGAGCATTTGGCAGTGTCTGGAGACATTTTGGCTGTCCTGACTTGGCAGGGACGGGGGTGCTACTGACATCAAGTGGGTAGAGGCCAGGGATGCCGCTGAACCCCTGTAGTTCACAGGCCAGCCCCCCTACAACAAAGAAGGAATCATCTGCCCAAAACGTTAATAGTGTTGAGGTTATAAAACCGTTCTGAGAGTGGAAGGGGGCGTGTTTGGGAAATGCAGTTAAGTCAGGGTGTTAGGAAGAACTTTGGGAAGATGAGTCCAGAGCCAGGTAATAAATGGCCTTATACGCCAGACCGAAGAGTTCTGATTTTTTTTTTTCCCTTGACCGTGAGCCACTGATGGACTTTAGACTTAGTGCGTATGATTAGATGAGCGGTTTAGGAAGATCTTTTTGTTGACTGTATCAAGAAATGGCATGGGGTGAAGGGTTATACAGGACACCAGATGGAAGATGACGAAGGCCCAGAGAAGAGGAGATAAGGTGTTAGAGGGTTCTGTAGGATATCAGGGCTTATCAAATGTTGCTCATTTCCCTGACCAGCTCTGGAAATTTTTTAATATATTCAGAAGGGCATCCTTTCTTATGATTAAGGAGTTAACACTGTAATATCTTTCCAAAATAATATTTCCCCATCTAAACCCTAAACTATCCGGCACAGCCTCTAAAACCCTCTTTGAAGGAACTGATAGTGAAGTGAAGAGTAGTTACTGGGTCCCCGTGTACTTTGAATAAGCACCAGGATTGTGTGCTCTGGCCCCTTAGGTTTCTGTCTGTTGCGGCCACCAGTAGCTTTGTTGTAGCCCTCTCTTGCTTGGTTAGACAGGAGGAGCCAGAATGGGAGAAGAAGCACAGGGCACAAGGGAACATTTCTTTTCATGAATGATCCTTGTCAGTAAGAAAGTGGTTTGGAAACCAGTTGTACCTGGAAGAAATACAGGACAGTCCACTGAAGACCAGGCACTGGGTTAATTTGAATAATGACTAGATGACTTTGAAGGTATTTAGTCCACAATATACAAGGACCACAGGTTTTCTCTACCTAGCTACTCCTTACTTGACCTCTAAAAGGCAAGCAAGACAAAACAAGATAGAGCTTTCATCTTTTTTGTTTGTTTGTTTAGGTCATTTTGAGCACATGCATTGAGGTACCTATGGGTTATGATTCTCATGATTGAAAGCATCTTCTACCTAGTATCAAACAATCTGCTTTTCCCTCCATATTTAAAAAAGAGAGTTGAATGGAAGCATTGCTGATCCTAGGAATGTTGAGCAATGAATGTGATGGTATCTTCCAAAGTTGATTGTGACTAAGACAAGCAAACAAACAAAAAACAAAACCCCAAGTCACAAGCTGAAATATCCCAATAATAGAAAATGTGAAAAGATGTGAATACTGTAACTATATAGCTAAGTAATTATGAAATATTTGATACAGTCTGTGATAGTGTACATTGGAAAAATTGGTATAAATCACCATGTTAATTAGTGTTGCACATGAAAGTTTGGGGCATTTACAAAAATGATGACACAGTTTTTATATAAATAAGTAAAAATGCCCTTCAAAGAAAATCTTCTGTTCTCTTTAAATTAGATTTTTTAAATTAAAAGATTAATTGTTACAGTTAAAGATGTTTTTGTAATCCTCATTATAATCTAACATTAATCAAAGATTTACTAATGGCTTTATATACATACTTGCACTTAATCTCACAAAGATGATGAGATAGAGACTCTTCAGATTCCCATCTTACAGATCCAGAAACTGAGGATCTAGGTTATGCACTGTGCCTGATTTAAGGGCAAGTCTGCCTTGCTCTGGGGCCCATGCCATGTAATCCATTCTTCTCTGTTACAGAATGATTAGTGGAAAAAAGCACCTGAACGACAGAAAGCTGGATCTCATCCAACCAAAGTTTATCAGCATTTCATCTGTAGCTATCAGTATATGGTCACATTGCAGACCAATACATATATGTAATAAATAATTATTTAGGTGGACTTTCAGACAGTTTATTTATAATTTAAATTTATTTTCACTAAAATATTTTCAGGTAAAATATACTAAAAAATCTATATAGTGAGAAAATTTAGATTTTATATATGTATATATTATGAACATGCTTTAAAAATTTGCTTATCAAGTTATACTTAGAAAAATTTTATATTCCTTAGGTCTAGCATATAATTGGAGAGGAGTTCTTTTCCTTAAAAACCACTTTATTGAGTTATGGTTGACATGTAAAAAGCCGTATGTATTTAATGTACACAACTTAATGAGTTTTGGGATAAGTTACACCCATGAAACCATCACCACTATCAAGGCCATGGATGTATCCATCATCTTCTAAAATTTCTTCCTGCCCACCCTGTATTACTTTTGTGTGTGTGATAAAAAAACAAGTCTACCCTCTTTGGAAAATGTAAGTATATAATACAGTACTATATTTAAAGCTCTGTGGTTGTCACAGCCCTACATAAGAGAACAGGTAGAGTTGAGGTGAGACATCTTTTCCGCACACAGACTCTCAGATGTCTCTAACCTTGGAAAGAATGAAGCACTGCGTTTAAGATCTAAGCTGAAGTAATATAAAATAAGCAAGAGGATACATAGGAAAATTGCATACTACAGTGCAGTTTTCTCATGTCCTGGCTCCAGCGTGCGGAACACTCTGGATCTACTACGGTCAAATCCTGGATGTGTTCCTCAGGGATAACGTGATCTGTGTCCCGGAGTGCTTTGGAGAGCACAACCAGAAATATGTTCCTAATTCCAAATGAGTCAGGCAGATGCACTGACTTGAAGTTGATTGTTTTTTTAAAGGAGAAGACCAGAAGGAATATAGTATTTAGACTCCAGGGATTGAACAGGAATTTTTATTCCTTGGCTTCCTTGATAAAAGTTCTTTGGTATGCTTGTTATTCCTCAGTTTTTTCACTAAGCTTGGATTTGCTTTTGTTACGATTTTCAGACTCTGGGCCTCTTTTATAGATCTCAGAAACCAGGTGGTATGCAGCGGAGACCAGTATTTCTCCTAAATTAATCGATACACCAGATCTCTACTGGTGTCTCACGTTCCGTTGCCCACAAGAGCTGTATCGCAAGAGCTCCAGGGTCCAGTCAGCTGAGGGATTTTATGGAATTTAAAAATAATAAAATTACTGATCCTTAAGACTTAATCTTTGGTCCTGCAGCAACTGCTCATTACTTTCCTCTAGCAATGGACGTACTGTATCTGAGACTATATTGAACTATCCACATTTTTCAGTGGATTTAAGTGCTTTAAAAATACAGCATGGAATACAGATTTGAGCCCATTCCATCATTATTCATTCTTCTCAAGCAACAGAGCTCCAAGTTTGACTTTCGAAGTTATTTAATTACACCTGGTAAAGTGGGGATGATACTGACCTAGTAACCTAATAAGCCTTACTCTGAACATGACTGAGTGCCTTTTGCAATCACCTGAACTAGGCAGTTAGAAGATTTTTTATTTTAAAAAATATCTTTTATACCATGCTTTGTACATGTGACCCTGTGGGTTTAGCTTCAGGTGACTGGAGTTGCCTTAGAGTTAGACTCTGCCCGGCAGGGGTACCATATTGATGGCAACTACTCAACCAGATCAGATGTTGTATATTTGGTAGGTCTGAGTGAAACTGCAGAGAGGGTCAAGACTAGTTGAGTGCTTCAAAGGGTACTTAGGAAAAGATGGAAGGCAAAAGCCATAGGCATGAAAAGCCACGAATAAACAAAAGCAGAAGATGGCAAGAGGAGAGCGACGACACTTGGGAGACTCCTGCAGTCCTTAGCCAAGTCTCTGGGAATAGTAGACAAAGTAGGAAGGACACAAACTCAAGCCATGTGAGTCAATTTATTTGTGAACTCATATGCTGTCAGCACTTGTACTTGGCAGTGGACCCTGTGACAGTGGATTCCTCCTCTTCTGCTCAGCTCTGGGCTGCATTGTTGCCAAGTGCCTGTGTCTCCAGCCTGCTTCCCATCTCACCCTCCTCCCTGCTGTCACTCCCACACAACACACACAGGATCATTTGTGCAAATCATTGCTCCAGTAAAGCACCTCACCTCAAAACAGGTTATTTTTAATGAAAGGGCACAAACACAGCACACATGCACGTGTCTGTTTATGTTTTTATCTCGTCCAGTTAGACTCCAACATAACACAGTGACCCAAGGTATATTTCAGCTTATCCCTGCTCCCCTTTTCCTACAACCCTAATGGAGTAGACGAGAGGTAGGTAGTTGCACAGGCAGAAGTAGAAGCAGCGATGGAACATTCCGGTGTCACCAGAGTGAGGGGAGAGGTGCATGTAACAGAGCTGCTGGAGACAGGCCCTCTATGGTTGGGCCTGACTTGGCTGGTGGCCATTGATACCAGTTCCTAACCAGGACCCAGACTGGGCCCCCTCAAGCCATCATCATCACATTGTATTCTCACAACGGCCTTGAGCTAGTTATGCATTTTCAGGTTGCAAGAGACAGGCGTGCTCAGGCTCCTCAGGTGATAGAAGTTTATGTTGTCAATGCAGCCAGGTTTGTTGATATGGCACCCAGGCTGTAAACGTCATACTTCAGTCGGGAGGCTTGGTCTCGGGACTTGAAGGCAAATCACTTAGACGCTGGTAAAGCCTTGATTCCCTCATCTTTAAAATAGCCGATGTGTGTGTGTATACAGCGTTCCCCGAAAATAAGACTTAGCCAGACAATCAACTCTAATGCGTCTTTTGGAGCAAAAATTAATATAAGACCCAGTCTTGTTTTACTGTAATATAAGACCGGGTCTTATATTAATTTTTGCTCCAAAAGACGCATTAGAGCTGATTGTCCAACTAGGTCTTATTTTCAGGGAAACAGGGTAGTACACATATACACATACACATAAATTACTTAATATATATGAATATATATTACTCAACATATACTTTAATGAAAATAATTATATATTACTCAATTTCCTTAGCTGTAAAAGGGGAATGATAGTAATATAATCTCATGTGGTGGCTCTTTTGGAAATAATGCATGTAAAGCTCTGGCCAGTGGTAAGTATAGAATATATTTCACCGTTGGCTTGTTAAAAACTGTTCTTAATTAGATTTCTTCCATCAAGTAATGGATGCATAAAGGTTTACCTTTATACATCTTTTGGACATTTACGTTATTTACGGCTCTCACTATTACAAATATTGCATCTTTGCATATAAGTTGCCCACTATTTAGTTTCTTTAAGAAACTTTTCTTAAAGAATTTCAGGCTCAGAGAGTATGTACAGTTTCAGTTTTTTAAATTTATCTCTAAATTATTTTCTAAAATAGTTGTCCAATTTATATTTCCACCAGCAGTGTTCCTTGACAAAACTGGAGTTTTAGATCCTTCCTAGCTTAACTTTAAAAGTGAAAATTGTATCAGTTGTTTTCATCTTAATTTCTTTATTTTTAGATATTTGCTTACTTGTTTTTAATTTTTTGTGAATTCTTTTTTTTTTTTGCTGATTTATCAATTTTGGATCTTATATTTTCATCTCAAATATGTTGTCAGACTAAATATCGTCTATGTTTCCTATCACTTTGATTTTCTAATAACATTTTTTTTGTCAAGCAAACTTTAGTTTTTCTGTTACATTTAAGCTCATAAAATCCTTTCCCACATTACCCACAGTACATTGTATACTTTCTTTGGTTTCATGCAGCTTTTGCTCTCTAGGCACAAGGTAGATATTAGTTTTACAATTAAAGTTAGAGATGGTGGCCTGTAAGTTCCAGCAATTTACCAACTGTTGACTAATTTCCATTTATGTAAAAATGTCATACTGTCCTGATTACAATAAAAATTCAGGTTTATTTTTTTTTTCTTTACTGTTTAGGAGTAATGAGTATTGAAATTCTTTCCAATACCATTTAAAATTCTTCCCGGAGTTATTTGTGTGAAAATTATTCCACAAGTATGTGAAAATTGTGCAAAGATTTAGCAATCCAAGAAACAAAGTGCATATATTTTCCTAAACTTTGCTCTTCCTCTTTTTAGAATTTTATAGAGTCTTCCATCACACTGTATGAATCTGACCTGGAAAATGGGAAGTTTATTGACATTACAAATCAGGAAATTTCTGACTTAGAAATCAGCTTTGGCAGTGAAACAAGATCCATTCACGTTAAAAGTGGAGTGTAAGTTGTCTCCTACTCTGAGAACCTTGAAAGATTATTTCGTTTTTAAAGTTGTCGCTTGCTCGATTCTACATCACCTCTGTTCTTTTTCCTTTTATCCCTACCAGGTGGGTTGCCTACCAGCAGAAATTCTTCTGTGGAGAACAGTACATTTTAGAGAAAGGGAAATACAAATGCTTTTTTGACTGGGGAGGATCAAATAATACAATAATGTCAATACGGCCTGTCCAACTGGTGAGTTAAGTATGAACATAACCAATGCCAATGGCATGTAATGGCATACAGTTAAATATGTGGAACAAGCCTTTTTAAAGTGGAATTGTTGAATTATGTTGTATGTATATGCAGAGGAAATGGAATAGGGTGTGAATTTCTATAGACTCCATAGAGAACTCATATGTGACATTAGCACATGGATAAAATGGCTGTAATTTGATCAGTCATTTCACCTAGCAGCATTATTTAGTGCCTCTGATACTCCAGACACTGTACTGATTCACTGGAGATAAAAGATGAGTAAGACTACCCTGATGGGTCTCAGTCCGTTTGGGGAGATAGACATGTGGACAGTTAACTAATAGAATGGTTAGTGACAAAATGAAGTGTGTAGGCAGTGCTAGGGGAACAGGCCCAGGGAGCACTCAGAGGCTGGGGACCTGGGGACCATGCCACGGAAGAGAATGCATTCAGTGATATCTTAAGGGGTAAAAGCAATTTTTCCAGGCAGGAAGGTGGGGCAGAGGGGCCTCCCACAAAGGGAATAATCTCCTTGTGTGCAAAGTCACGAAGCTGGGAACCAGTGTGGCCAGCTTGGGTAATAACAAACTCTGCACAGCAGTATGGGTTCCTGTGACATAGTTGCAGAAGAGGGAATAGTGGGAAGTTCAGATGCTTTCGTTCTAGGAGGTATTGGGGCACATTTCTCCTTCAGCTACAGTATTACTCAAAATAAATTAGGTAATAAATACAAAAATTACTATTATAAGAGAATTCAGTAGGTTACGAGTAACGGCCAGTTAAAGGAATCTAGTAAATTGGATAGACCTTTTTTTCCCATTTTTCAAAGGATATTTTCCAAGCTTTCAAGAACACAACTAAGATGACATGATTACAATTTTTTAAATATTTTAATATTGTTTTTCAGGAACCACTTGGAATAAATGAGCCTCCACATTTGGTATGTTGAAATACAGCCTTACCTTGGAATTGTTAAATTGTTTACTAAAAACATTTCTACCCTTTCTCTCAAATCTTTCTCTTCCCATCAGATAACCCTTATGCGTCTGTGTGGCAGGACAATTCTACTAGAGTGCACCTGTAGGCGTAAGCGTGCCCGTCTTTGCTATGGGTTGTTCTGGCCTGGATTTGTCCCAGTTCATTTTCTCCTGACAGAGCTTCAGCTCTGACCACTGTGGGGTCATTTTGAACCTCTGCCACTCTTTATTTCCTATTGCCCACCTGTTCTTCAATATTTTATTCTTATTGAGCACAGTATGTTATGTCTTTGGAGGCACATGCTTACCATGGGGAAACGGCTGTCTTGGTATGCTTTTGTAAATGTATTTCTAAGACCTAAATCAAATATTTCTTAAAAGCACCATTAAAATTCCAGCTTTCTTTATTTCTAGTGTGTTAATGGTTTGAGGACTGGGCAGTACTCTGGAGCCTAACATTATTATCCGTTGGATAATGGTTATTATCTGTTGAGGGCTAGAAATTGTGCTTATTTAGTGCTTCTCCGAACTTTGTGAGGTCAGGATTAATCCCATTTATTGATAAGCAAACCAAGATTTAGAATTTGTGTCATTTCATACAGCTAGAAGGAGCAAATAGGCATTTTCTAGTATGTGAAGCTACTTCACCACATTTTCAGGATTTTACATCAAAGAATGATCTGAGCAGTACGTACAACCATAGAAGGAAGAGGGGATGAGAGGCATTGCTTCCTCTCTCTAATTTTAAATAACAAATTTGGAAAAATTTCTGTTAAAAAGCCCAAAATAGTGATTAATTTTAATTATCTGACATTTGCTAGCTTTACATAACGCTGAATCTCTTGAGTGTGTATGTTTTTCATGTTCATGTCAGTGTTTACACATTTCAAATCAGCTTAGTTCAACTATGTTTCTATTCACAATGCTTTCAGGTTTTATTATTTTCTGATTAGCTCTGGCCTATTGGGAACATTTCCTTTCTGAATATAATTGAGCTGTTGTATTTGGAGACACTTCCTGCCAGATTTTTATTTTGAATCTTCTCAAAACTCCAACTGTGGACTTTTAAAGTACTTTTTCACATGAATCAACACAACATAAATAGTTAAATGGGTAATTCCTAACTGCACATTTTCTGAGTTTTAAGTGCAGAGAAAAAGTCACATTCTTTTAAGCTCTGTGTTTTCCCCTCCTACGTCCCTGTTCTTTTTTATAGACTTCCTTGTTTGGGGCCGATAGCTCAGAGGATTTTCTTCATAGTATTTCCAGTCCAACTTGAGGAGAAAGGAAGCAGCAGAAAAAGCCCAATGAAGTCAGCCCCGTTTTCTTTTTCTGGACATGGCTCACCTATTGCCTTGTGAATTAAATGTTGCTGATAGGTAGACGATATCTGGATATTTGGTAACATGCAAACAAAGCCTCCTTAGTTTACCCAGTATCAAAGCTCTTATTATTTCCATTGAACCAAATTTTCAGAACGTTTTGCTTGCTTTTACTTTTACTTACTCAAATAAAAACAAAGGGATCTTGGCTGACACTCTGGTTCAATTCAGTAACTAGAAAGTATTTTCTTCTTTACAAGTAGCTGTGATAGTCAGATTGATAATTCAGATGCTGTGTTCAGATGAGGTAGTTATTTTCTCCATTTGCTTTGGAATAAGGAGGAAGTTACATCTCAGAGTTGAAGTCAAGAGACAGAACTTTTTTATTTTTTGAGAATTTTTATGAATTTATTTGAGCCAAACTGACAACATATGCCAAGAGAGCAAGATTTCAAATGCTCCTTAAGAGACAGAATTTTTTAAGCTGATGATTTAAAAGTGAACCTCAAGCATCCTAAGAAAGTGAAAACCAGAAAAATGTATGTCTATAGAGATTAATGTACATCATGAGACTTATGCTAATGAAAATATTATTACTGAAGTGTAAGCATGTTACGTATGATGAGATACTTCTTGTTTGGGGACACATAACTTCTTTTATTGAGGAGATTGTTTGCTCAAAATATGCAGGATCATTATAGAGTCGTTAATAATTAGGTGACATTTGGTTTTGTTTTTCATTTTCTTCCCCCAAACAAAACAAAAAAACCCGGAATGTGGATCTTGTTCATGATGTTATTATTGTTGTCATTGTCCCTCACTCCCTGCCCCCACAGCAAGTCCAAATCAGAAATTTCACTAGATTAAATCTTTAAAAGTGAAGTTAGTTTTCAAGACGTTGCAGTCAGACACCATTCTCTGGAAATTGTAACCAATTTCCCTCTTTGATCCACCAAGGACTTTGCTTTCCTAGAACGTTTTTCAAGTCTATTTGCAAATATAATTAGAAATTTGGATTTCTTTAAATATTGAGCCTCAGTTCTATTTTATGCATGATTCTGGCTGAGAAAAAGCAACCCGATATTTTCTTATATTGGATAATTTGGCCACGTTGAATTTTAGAGTGATGACATGATCTTTAATAGTTGTGGTTACTGTTATCACCGATGAGGGATAGAAAAACAATAGTTTTGGTCAAATATCTGTAAGATTCAAGAGCAGTAGGGGAAAATACTTCTTCATGGTACCATAACCAGATCATCTCTATAGGATCCAAAGGCGAGAAATACTCAGGAAGTACTACTTCTTTAAGTAAAGAAAGCTCTTCTATGAGTTATCAGGGAAGTACAATTATTGTAGACTTGTACTTGATGGAAGAAGTACATGATACTTCAGTATGAGGTAGTGTGATGTAACAGAAGATTGGAAACAGGACTGTTCTTTGTTTAACAATCAGCATATTTGCATGAGGGAGCTGTAAAGGGCTCCCTCAACAAGAACGTCTTGTTGACACAGGATAGAACGTTTCTCATAGAAATTATCTTAGCGTTGGAATAGTAAAATTATATACAAAATTATTCTGATATTGTGGAAAAGATTGAGTACAATTTTTGTGTTTGGTCAGTAAATACTTGTAAGCTCTTGAGTTTATAGTTTGTCATATTAGATTACATTTATTTGTGTATAGCATAAATGAAAAGTATATAGAGAAAATAATTTCTGCAAAATTTTCATCATAAAGTGGTGATAATTTCTGCCTCAGAGTAGTTCTAAAAGAGAAATAATATATGTGAAAAGGCACCTTGGAGACCAGTGGTATGCAGTCTTTTTTTTCTTCCATACTGTTCCATTTGGGAGGCTGGTAGGGATGAAGCCATGCCAGAAGGCACTGAGGGATGGGTCTGTTTTGAAATAAACTCTTTTTTTTTTTTTCCTAAGTTGTTTTTTTCTTTTTTTTTTTAGTTTTTAAATGTTTTTTTCAATTACAGTTGACATACAATATTAGTTTCAAGTGTACAGCATAGTGGTTAGACATTTATATAATTTACGAAGCAGTCTCCCCAATTAGTATAGAACCCACCTGATGCAATACAGTTATTACAATATCATTGGCTATATTCTCTGTGCTGTACATTATATCCCTTTGACTATTTTAACTGCCAATTTGCACTTCTTAATCCCATCACCCCTCTCACCCAGCCCCCCAACAGCCCTCCTCCCGTCTGGCAACCATCACCTTGTTCTGTGTATCTATGAGCTTGTTTCTGTTTTGTTTGTTAGTTTATTTTGGGTTTTTTTTGTTTGGTTGGTTGGTTGTTTTTTGATTTCACATATAAGTGAGATCATACGTATTTGTCCTTCTCTGTCTGACTTATTTCACTCAGCATAATAACCTCTAATAACCCAAATGGTAAGATTTCATTCTTTTTATGGCTGAGTAATATTCCATTGTATATACAGAGGGTGCCAAAAAAATGTATACACATTTTAAGAAAGGAAAAAACTGTATTAAAATTGTAATACAATAAATGACGCTAGCATTCATTTGACTAACACCATCTTTTGAGCGATTATCATACTACACATTGCTACTGTAATTCAACTTCGAAAAATATTATATGATAACATTTCTTAAAATATGTACATTTTTTTGGCACCCTCAGTATATACCACTTCTTTATCCAGTTGTCTATCAATGGACACTTAGGTTGCTTCCATATCTTTGCTATTGTAAATAATGCTGCAGTGAACATAGGGATGCATATATCTTTTGAAATTAATGTTTTGGATTTCTTCAGATAAATACCCAGAAGTGGAATTTGTGGGTCATAAGGTAGTTCTATTTTTAATTTTTTGAAGAACCTCTATACTGTTTTCCATAGTGGCTCCACCAATTTGCAATCCCAGCAACAGTGCACGAGGGATCACTTTTCTCCACATCCTCGCCAACACTTCACTGTTGATTTATTGATGAAAGCCATTCTGACAGATGTGAGGTGATAGCTTGTTGTGGTTTTAACTTGCATTTCTCTGATGATTAGTGACGTTGAGCATTTTTTCTTATGTCTATTGGTCATCTGTATGTCCTCTTTGGAGAAATGTCTATTCAGGTTCTCTGCCCAATTTTTAATTGGATTGTTTGTGTTTTGTTTGTTTAATTGTTTTGTTTGAGTTCTTTATAAATGTTGGATATTAACCCCTTGTCAGATGTATCATCCACGAATATCTTTTTCCATTCGGTGGCTTATCTTTTCCTTTTGTTAGTGATATACTTTGCTATGCAAAAACTTTTTTGTTTGAGGTAGTCCCGTTTGTTTAATTTTCTTTTGTTTCCTTTGCCCAAGGAGACATCTCCAAAAAAAGTTACTAAGAAAAATATGAGCGAGTTTACTGCCTATATTTTCTTATAGGAGTTTTGTGGTTTTAGGGCTTACATTTAAGTCTTTAATCCATTTTGAGATTATTCTTATATATGGTGTAAGAAAGTGGTGTAGTTTCACATATGTGTCCAGTTTTCCCAGCACCACTTATTTAAAAGAATGTCTTTACCCCACTGTATATTCTTATGTCTTTTGTCATAGATTAACTTGCCATATAGGCGTGGGTTTATTTCTGGGCTCTAGTCTGTTCCTGTTAATCTATGTGTCTCTTTTTATGTCAGTACCATGCTCTTTTGTTTACTATAGCCTTGTAGTATCATTTGATATCAAGTAGCATGATACCTCCAACTGTGTTCTTCTTTCTCAGAATTGCTTTGGCTAATCATGTTCTCTTGTGGTTCCATATAAATTTTAAGATTATTTGTTCAGTTCTATGAAAAATGCCATTGTTATTTTAATAGGGGTGCTTTGAACCTATGGTTGCTTTGTATAGTATGGACATTTTAACGATGTTAATTCTTCTTATCCATGAGCATGGTAGATATGCTTCCATTTATTTGTATCTTCTTCAGTTTCTTTCTTCAGTGTCTTATAATTTTCCAAGTATAGGTCTTTTACCTACTTGGTTAAATTTATTCCTAGGTATTTTTTGATACAATTATAAATGGGATTGTTTTTTAAATTTCTCTTGCTGATAATTCATTATTGGTGTATAAAATGCAACTGATTTCTGAATGTTAATTTTGTATCCTGCTACTTTACTGAATTCATTTATCAGTTCTAATAGTTTCTTGGTGGAATCTTTAGGTTTCTCTATATAACATCATGTCATCTCTAAATAATGACAATTTTACTTCTTCCTTCCCAATTTGGATGCTTTTTATTTCTTGTCTGATTGCTATGGCGAGAACTTCGATATATGTTGAATAAAAATGGTGGAAGTGGACATTCTGGTCTTATTCCTGATCTTAAAATAGTTTTAGTTTTTCCACTGTTGAGTGTAATGCTAGCTGTGGGTTTGTTATATATGGCCTTTATGTTGAGATTTGTTTCCTCTATTCCCACTTTGCTGAGAGTTTTTATAATAAATGGATGGTAGATTTTATCAAGTGCATCTGTTAATATGAGCATATGATTTTTATTTTTCATTTTGTTTACGGTGTTTCCCTGAAAATAAGACCTAGCTGGACCGTCAGCTATAATGTGTCTTTTGGAGCAAAAATTAATATAAGACCCCATCTTATTTTTTTTTTTCTTTAAGATTTTATTGGGGAAGAGGAACAGGACTTTATTGGGGAACAGTGTGTACTTCCAGGCCTTTTTTATTTTTCCAAGTCAAGTTGTTGTCCTTTCAATCTTAGTTGTGGAGGGTGCCGTTCAGCTTCAAGTTGTTGTCCTTTCGATCTTAGTTGTGGAGGACGCAGCTCAGCTCCAAGTCCAGTTGCCTTTTCTAGTTACAGGGGGCACAGCCCACCATCCCTTGCAGGAGTCGAACCGGCAACCTTGTGGTTGAGAGGATGCACTCCAACCAACTGAGCCATCCGGGAGCTCAGCGGCAGCTCAGCTCAGGGTGCAGTGCTCAATCTTAGTGGTAGGGGGCAGAGGCCTCCATCCCTTGCGGGTCTCAAGGAGTTGAACCGGCAACCTGTGGTTGAGAGCCCACTGGCCCATGTGGGAATCAAACCGGCAGCCTTCGGAGTTAGGATCATGGCGCTCTAACCACTTGAGCCATCAGGCCAGCCCAACCCCATCTTATTTTAATATAATGTAAGATCAGGTCTTATATGATATATGATATGATATAATATAATACTGGGTCTTATATTAATGTTTGCTCCAAAAGACACATTAGAGCTGATGGTCTAGCTAGGTCTTATTTTCAGGGAAACATGGTATGTGGTATATCACATTGATTGATTTGCAGATATTGAACCAACCTTGCACCTCAGGAATAAATCCCATTTGGTCATGGTGTATCATCTTTTTACTGTATTGCTGAATTCAATTTGCTAGTATTTTGTTGAGGGTTTTTACATCTATATTCATTAGGGATGTTGGCCTATAATGTTCTTGTTTTATAATGTTTTGGTCCTGGTTTTGAAATTGGGTAATGCTGGCCTTGTGAAATGAGCTTGAGAGCCTTTTGTCCTCTTGAATTTTTTGGAATAGTTTAAGAAGGATAGGTATGAATTGTTCTTTGAGTGTTTGGTAAAATTCACTTGTGCAGCCATCTGGTCCAGGAGTTTTGTGTTGTTCGGATTTTTTTTCATTTCTGATTTGATTTCTTTAATAGTTACAGGTCTGTTCAGATTTTCTGTTTCTTCTTGACTTAGTCTTGGAAGATTTTATGTTACTAGGCATTTATCTATTTCGTCCAGATTATCCAATTTGATCATATATAATTGTCTGTTGTGTTTTCCTATAATCCTTTGTATTTCTGTGGTGTCAGCTGTCACTTCTCTTTTATTATTTTATTTGAATGAACTCATCTTTTGTTCATCTTGACTACTTTTATATGTTCCAAACCTATCTAACTTGTTTTGTATATTCATTCTACTTTAATCTAGAAAGGAAACCAAGAGAGTTATCCAGCTAGCTTTTCAGAGGACTTAATTTTACCAAATCACTGTCACTTTATTTCACCAAGAGTAGAAACCACAGTTTAATTATTGAAATTAAGTGCAGAGTTGGTTTCTGTATGGGTCATCCTCAGAACATTGTGAGAATTGTTCTGAGACATTTGTAAGTTAGTCAGAATGAAGTGTTACTTTCCTAAGGTTGGTGAGTTTTGGATGAACCATATCTCATTTGGGGAATGAAAATAAAAAACTAAGATCAGCCTTAAGCCCACTGTTTCAGTTTGGGTAAAAAATATTTTAACCCATAAATCAAAATAATATTTTATGGCAGATTATGTGTGCGCGCACGTGTGTGAGTGTGTGTGTGTGTGTGTGTGTGTGTGAATTTTAATCAATGGTTCTGGGTACAAAGACTGAGACTAAAAAGTAGAGGTGACTCCTATATATAGAGGGTGCCGAAAAAAATGTATACACATTTTAAGAAAGGAAAAAACTGTATTAAAATTGTAATACTCAATATATACTGATAACAAAAGATGAATACAAGTCATGTGTGTACATTTTTTTGGCACCCCTGATATATCATCTGAAATGTGCTTAACTTGCATTGTCAGTTGTCCAGAATTTGACAATTCATGAATGACTTCATGGTGAAATAACTGATTTATAAATCTGAAGCTTAACAATATGAAAATAATTAATTCAATAAACTGGGAATACAAGTAGTGATTGAAACAGCTGTGATCTCTGTTCTCATGAAGTTTTCCTGTTTCTTATTGTGAATTAAGATAATATTTGCATGTAGGAGAAATTACTCTACATTTTTGGAAGTTAACTATGATTTACTTTTAGACTCATGTTTTATAAACCTTTAAGTTAAAAAAAAAAACAGCATGAAAAACCACTAACCAAAATACATGCTCTTATCAAGGAATATAGGGGCAGGTTGCCTGGACATGTAGAATTGTTCTTATGCGGGGAATGGTTCCAGAGGTCTGTCGTGGTTTGGACTTCCTTTTTGTTGCTATCCTCTGTCTCTTCCAGAAGGAGCATGGTAGAAACTTGCTGGGTCACACCTCATTAAGACACGCCTTGGTGTTTTAATGCTCCGAATACAGCCTGCTTCATAGTAGGAAGTCATGTTGTGCAGGCTGCATTTGGTCAGGGAGAATGGGTTCTCTCACCTTCCTGGTTTTGGCTGATCGTTGATATCGGACTAAGCGAGGTCAGAGCAGAATTAGATAAGAAACAACTCTTCATAACTCAGAGACCACCAGCCTCTAAGAGTGCCCTTGGGAAGATGAAGGAGGCAAACATCAGCTGCTCAAAGAAGCCTTGTTCTCTGTGACAGCGTGAGCAGAAGAAAGGGTGATGCTGCAGATAGTTCGTTATGATGCACTCTTAGCTACAGTGCAGGCCTGTCAGTGCGTGGTGAACCTGTGGGCCATGTTATTTCAAGGCATCGGTGGATTATGAAATATTTTATAGGGCTCATTAATTTTTTCTTAACCTATTATAGATCTAAGGTCACTAGAGGGGCAGATTATATCTCTGGTCTGAAGGAATTTTATAATTCAAATTCCGTGGACTTTTCTTGACAAAAAGGACAGAAATAGAATGTAGCTGTATATAACTGTAAGCTGTACGTTCAAGGTATTCTTATCAGTCAACTGAAGCCTAGAAACTGAAATGCGTGACACAGATAGCTTTCTCTCTTTACCATGAGCCTTCCACTAATCCCGTCATTATTCTTCACCATCTGCTCCTGCATTCTCACAGGCACTGTCACGCTTGCTTATGGGTGTGTGTTCATGCTCTCTCCTCCTCCCTTTTCTTAACTGAATCAGGAAGACTTGGAGAGAAGGGGCATACCACCCACCCCTCATACTAATGCAAAGCTCCTTCGTGTTTAGTGCTGAATTGCATCTTGTTTTATACCTGTAGTCTCACCGCAGGGGATAATAATTGATGATATACTAGACAAGGAAATTTTAATGGAGGAAAGATTATGATTTACTTTTACAGGTAGAATTGTTTTCTGGGCTTCTGTGCCCAGAATTTGATGTAAGAGATAGATAAAAATGGTAAGAATTGGGGTGCCAAAAAAAATGTATGCACATTTTAAGATAAGCATCTCTTAAAATGTGTATACTTTTTTTGGCATACTTTGTTGTACCTCTGTATATGGTGACATTCTTGGAAACATATGAGGAAAAACATATGAGTTTAAGGAAAATGCCATTCTTAACATGGATTCCTTGATGATAGATAAAACATGAGTCTAATATTTTGCTCCACTTTTTATAAGGACATGAAACTAAAGCTGTTCTTTTGCTTTTGTAATGATTTGAAACAATTGTTTTCTGTTTGTTGTGTTGTTTTTGTAGCTCAAAGCATTCAGTAAACCCGGGTTCCAAGGTGAATGTATAGATTTTACAAAAGAAATTTCTGATTTGACTTCTTCATTCACTCCATGTTCTTTTAAAGTTCTTCGAGGTTGGTAAGTATGCTTATTAAGTGCTTCCTACTGTTGTTTAACAACTAAATTTCTTTTAAATTCATTAAGATTTAAGCTATTTTTTTTGTATACACAGTGAAATAAAATAAATAATCATTGGTTAACTGCTAATTAGCCTATATTTGCCCAATACTAGCAATTATGTAATAGAAACAGAATGCTAATTAGCCAATTTTGGGAGCATCTTGGTGATTTTTTTTCTTACCGTTACATGACGTTTAAAAATATTTTTAATGTTTGTATCGTATGTTTATTGTATAGCGTAATAGAATGCTGTAAAAATTCTATTAAAATAAGACATTCCTAAATTAAAAATAAAAAATCTTTTTGTTTATCGTCTGCATTTCACAGGTGAGGATCCCTGATCCAGAGTTAGGGTTTTCCTAAGATCACACGCCAAATGTCAGACCCAGTATTGCTTTGGTCATTTTTTATTAAGTCCTATGTTCTTCCAGCTGCAGCCACATACTGGATCTTCTGCACATGTATATGAAACTGTATATGATTCTCAAGGCTAATATATAAATTCCACCCATTGACTTTTTACTGTGGTAAAATACACATAATGTGAAAGTTACCGTTTTAACTATTTTAAGTGTACAGTTTACATGTATAGTACACAGTAGCATCTCTGTGTGTGAAATATCTACCTAATAACTCATCAAATTTCCAGTATTTGTTCTTAAAGATACCTTGTATTCATCAATTCTCTTTGCTCTCTTGAATCAGTAGGGACTGGGATCTCCTATTTTCCATTTGAGGAACTTCAGTCTAATTAACTCTGTGCCAGTATTGTGTCACTTCCATTCTTTATCACAAACCAATCGTGGCCCAATTATTTGTCCCAAAATCCAGTTTAATATTTTTATTACTCTGCTTTAAATCCTGCAGTCATTCTTAATACCAGTCAGATAAAGTTCAAACTCCTTCATTTCGACGAATTCACCATCAACTAGTCTCATTTTCCCATTCTATCCATTCTCCATTCTATCCTTATGCTGTCTCCCATCCTCCCCTCTTCCAACATTTACTCAGCTATGTATTTTCCCCCTTACCCTCAATAGCAGGGGTCAGCAAATTTTTTCTATAAATAGTAGTCAATATTTTCAGCTTTGTGGGCCATACAGGCTCTGTCTCAACCATTCAATACTGCCACTGTAGCATAAAAGCAGCCATAGACATAAACAAGTGGCCATGGCTGTGTATCCAGTGAAACTCTATTTATGGACATTGAACATTTGAATAATATATATAATACTCATGTGTCATGAAATAATCTTCTTTTAACTTTTTAAAACCATTTAAACATACAAAAACCAGTCTTGGCTTCTGAGCTGTATGAACACAGGCAATGGGGGTGAGGTTGGCCCATGAGCTAACAGCAGATGTTATTTGTTTGGCCTCCACACTATGTTTTTAAAAAATTTTGTGTCAATACTTCAGGATATTTTTCAGAAGCACCTGTTTTCCACTTTCTCTTTAAAAATTAGAAGATTTGGAAATTCTGGCAAAGCATTTGCTTTTGGCAGTGATTAGCTGGTGTGAAGTAGATGGCATGTGTGCTCCCAATATGCTATACGATATAGTCCCTTTTTTTTTTTCTTTTTCTTTTTTTTTAAACCTGGCACACTACTCACATTACCTGCCTGATCTCCTGCAGGTATGTATGTTCATGACCTCTGCCTACTACTGATGAGAATATATCTTTCAGTTTCAGTCCATTTCTTTAATTATCTTTCTTGATTAATCCTAATTCAAGCAGTCTTTTCCCTCTCAATTATCTATAGCTCTTACTACTCTGAACCTCTCTGTATGTGTTACTATTTTTATACTTACTTCCAAAAAGGATATGAGAGTTTTACAATATTAAAACACATAAAGTAGGACACTGTAAATTAAAAAGATTATCTGCAACTCTTTAGTGAGAGAGAGCTATATACATCAAAGACCTGAAATAATTTTGTTGCTAGTATTTGGCTCTGAGTCTCTTCTCTATTAAAATAATATATCTTGCAAAATATTTTCTTTTTTTATTTTCTGATAAAAGGAAGCACTGATATTTTTCTGGAGGAAATTTTTTTCCTGAAACTGAAGTCTAGAAAAAATTAGTCACATAAAGTCATTTCATATAGGGAATAAATATTTATATATAAATATATATACTATATGTATATATAAAGTGTACATTTTACATTAATAATAATATACATTACATTATATTTACGTATATTTGTGTGGAGTTTATTAAACTACAGTTTAGTAATAAAAGAATACAAGAGCCATGGCAATTCTTCAGTATCTGGAATGCTTGAAAGATCTGGGTTTGAGCCCAGTTCCATTACTTCCTAGCTGTGTAACCTTAAACATATTGGATCATCTCTCTGAACCTCAGTTTCCTCATCTGTAAAGGAGGGGTAATAATAGTACCTATCAAAAAGGATTCTTATAAGGACTAAATAAAAAATGCACATGGAGAGCTTAACTCCATGCTTGACACATTGAAAATCTTTGATAAATGTTGGCTATAAAATGCTTATTACATAGAAGACATGACAGTACATTATAATGTCTCAGAGCATTTCTGTCATTTCCCAAAGTTAACCTGGTCTAGCTAGAGTACAGTTCTGGTGATCTGCAAATAATAGGTCTGCAACTGAAACATACCGAAACTGAAGCAGTAACAGCCAATTCATTTCTCCCTTGGGCTCCTTCTTTTCAAAAGGGCTTGTCTTAACCAAGCTTTTGATGAGTACTATATGGAAAATAATTCAATATGGAAGATTCTAAAGAGCTTATTTCTTTCTAAAAATCTCTGTTAGCTATCAGATGTGCAGGGGCAGATTTTGTATATTGTGTGATTTTAGGAGTTTAGCTTCTTACTCACCCAGATGAAGGGCAAACTCATTATTAATAAGGATACAAATTTTTATTTATCCCCCACAAAGAAACGTATAATCTGTTCAAGAACTTAATAATCACTATAATTTGATCCTACACTTTTGTACTTGAAGGCACTGAATGAAGCTTAAAGCAGATGTCTTCTCATTTCAGATTTCAGCTCTACCATTTAATAGTTGGGGAGAACTTGGGAAAATCACCTCATCTTTCTACGCCTTCATTGTGTTGCCTATAAAAATAAGAACATGTTTCTATCTCATAGAATTCTTGAGGGCTCAGTGAAATAATATATGGAAAATATTTAACCTCTGTCTGACACATGAGAAGCAGTCAATAAGTGATAGTGATAACTGTTTTTATTTTTATTTTAAACTGATGATGCGTATTTGCTGCTGGTCAGCACCGTGACTTTTATGTTGTACCCCTAGCCTGGTTCCCACAACACGAGGAAGAGCCTACACTGCAAACTGCTGCGGTTTGACTGAATGTCTCACGGCTTGTCTTTTTAGCTGGCTCCTGTATTACCAAGAGGGCATGTCTAATAACCAGTGCGTGTTAGAAGAAGGCCTCTATGCTGACCTTACTTCCTGTGGCTGCTCAACATCTAAAGTCAAATCCCTCAAGCCCATTGACTATGTAAGTACTTTGCTGAATGCATGAGACTTTTTCTCATCCAGTTTCGTTACCATGAATGATAATGTGAAGTTGGAAGAAATGATACATGAGCAAATATAAAAATTGGAATAATTTACTTATGGATTGTAAAATTGAGATTCACTCATGAATTCCAACCAAAATGTGACACTGGTATTTTCCTTTTTTTTTTTTTTAAATCAGGAATGCTATCTCAGGAACTAGAATAATATAAGCCTGAGCTTAAATCCCAGTTTGCTACTTGAACCAGTTTGGGTGACATTGGCAAACTTACTTAGTTTCCTCATCTATAAAAGATAATAGTACTTTATAAGGCCACTGGTATATTAAATAAGATGGTGGTTGTAAAATGCCCAACCGCTGGTGAGCACTTGATTAAGTGTTAGCTATTAGTATCATGGTTGTAATTGTTACAGCTGCTTAATAAAAATAATAATCTGAATGTTTTATTATTAGATAAATCACATAACAATTAGTCTGCCTTGCAGGTTTACGATGTTACTTTAGGGCATGGACCACCACTGGTATTGATTTCAAATCTTGTTTGGGGGGAATTAGGGCGTTCCTGCTTGTTGTGTGCAGAATTGTCTAGGTCACCTTGGAGGCCCACATTTATAAAGTGGTTTCTCCTGTCTGTCATACTTACTCAGAGTTATAAAAAATGTGAGAAAAACAGGATCACTATTCTGGGGCATCAGTTCTGGGCTCCTAGTTAGTAGTGTGTGTGTGCAGAGGAAGTAGTGAGGATTTGGGATATTTTCAAGCTGTCTGGTTGTGAGGATTCCCTAGGAGCATTTGGTGAGAACTAAGGTTTACACCGAGATGTTTTGCAGCCCTACGCTGTGATTGGAGAGACTCAGACCCTTCCGCCACAGCTGTCTTGAAGGGTAATGGCCATACTCGGGGTCTTTGATCACAACCCAAGCAATGTAGGCTTATGTCACAGGGCATTCCTGGATAGAGTATTCTTGGTATCCGGCTAAAAATAGAGTCTTGGCTGAGGAACAAGAATAGAAGTAGAATCCTTGGTCTCTCTCAATGCCCCTTAGACACTTGGAAAAACTAAGTGGCTACTGATGCTTCCTGTCTGTGGGAGGAAAACTAGTGGGAAAAAGAATGTGGTCTGGTCAGTCTTCCCAAGTGTTGATAAGGCTGAAAAGGGATTGCAAAGTAGTGCACATTTACTGGGAAAGGAATTTTCTTAGGAATTTTTAGTGGTCAAACCAGCAGACAGATAATTATTTGGTATTAAGTCGAAAAGCAAAATAAGTAGTTCTAAATGTGAAAGTACCATCTTGAAAGGATGTTACAGGACTGATTCAGTGAGCTAAAACCGACAGAATTTCTAAGGAGGGCGTTTTAGGAAGAGTCAAAATGAATGGGTATTACTGTTTTTCTTTGAAGTTATCATTCGTTCACATCCATGAAGTCAAAAATGAATAATTCACATTAGTAGTGAAAATAGAAATGTGTTTATGTAACTTGTGTGGTTGCATGTCCCAGTTTGGGTCCAGTGGAATCCAGGTAGTGAAAGTGAAGGTGCCTCCTGGGAAGGATTTGAGAGCTACAGCCTTTTCCCTCCAAGAACTGATCAAAGAGTATGTTCATTTTATGTAAGGACAGCACTTTCATTTTGTTAATGCCTGTGCATGGTACGTTTTAACGTGTTTATACAGTAGGTTTGGTGTTGAAATGGAAGGAGTATGAGGTGAGGTTGGACATCCAGCAAACACCCACAGGTTGACCCTGAAGAGGCCTTAACAGGTAGCATGTCCTTGGTGAAGCCACCCATGCTTTCCCCTGGTGGCCCCAAAGCCCCAAGTTGATACTGATATGTATACCAGGAGGTCAGCTTGGTAGTTTGTACTAGGCGGATTCTAGTGACGGAATTCTGTCTTGACATTTTTCTGACTCTGGGAGAACATGCGAAACTGACTTAGTCGTCAGAAGGTTTATTTATTAAGCATAGATTTGGGTAAAATGAAGTAGATGTCTTGAGATTAGCTGACCTGGGCTAACATTCCCCACACAAGAGATTCCTCCCACTCCTGCAGGTCCAGTCGCTCACTTTCTCCCAATTCTGTGTCTTTCCCTGGAAAATGCTAGACACACTCTTGTCTATCCTGCTTCTCTGATTCCTTCTTCATCCCGTCTCACCCTACTGTGTTCTTACTTAGGGATTGATGCACCTTTTTCTTGTAGACTTGTTAACACCACTCCAATGTGATTATGGATTCATTCTAGGATATGTTTCCGTCCAGTTGAGCTGACTTTCCATATAGATGAGCTAACTCTTTGACCTCACGTGTATTAGTTAAAACTGTAGAATTCTGAGGGTGTTGGCATTCCCAGACATGCTGTGACTTCATGCTAAAGTGTCCTAATGGAGTCTTAACGACTTTATCTTCATACAAGATCAGTATGTTTTGCAATGACAGTTTGCTTCAGGCTACTTGCTCTTTGTGTCGACATACGTCACGTTCCAGAGGTCCATGGCTGCATAATTTGCAGTCATTTTACAGTGAAAAAAGCTGGGAGCGTAGTTTATAGTTTTGTTTCTCACTAATGTGACCTTGGGCAAGTCAAGTGATTGCACTCAGTTGACTCATATGTAAATAAACTGTCAAAACAAGTATTTTCAAGTCTTTGACAGCCTTGGGCTCTGTTGCAAATAAGTATCCTGGCAATATTTCTAATGGAAAATGAAAAGGAATATCTATTCAACCTTAGGACTCACATGATCTGAGGGAATAAGATGGTATATTAGCTTTCAATAAGGTTATACCACATAACAGTCCCCAAAACAGGGGATTAGGAGCTGGAGGTGGGTGGAAGAACTAAACAAAATGTTTTAAGCATTGGCCTAGCAGCATCGGGGGTAACCTGCTTTTACCGTGTTTCCATGGGAGCAGCGGGGCTGCTTCTTTACTGTCTCCTTGGTGCTTGGCATAGAAATTGGCTGCCTTTGAAGTAATAATCCAGTTCTGGCAGCTGTAAGCAGGCACAGCAAAAGAAACATCATAACAAGAGGCTGTAGAAAGACTTCAGATGAAATTATGATGGTGATGACATAAATGATCTTACGAGGTACAATAGGAATTGGCAGGTCATGCTGTACAAGAGCACGGGATAAGGTACACGGCTATAAATAGAAGACTGTCGATCCAGCCACAGCATGAAAGGAAGCGGTGAGTTTATAAAGTGGGCAAGAGTGGGGTTACTAGTAAATTGTCACCTGAACCCACATAATATTTAATATTCACCATTGTGCACACTTTGAAAATGAAGGCCAGCAAACTTACAGTGAACATCAACTTCCTAGTCAGACATTTGAAGCATTCCCTTTAAATTCAGGCAGAGGACGAAGATCTATACTATCTCCACTTCTTTTCAACGTTATTCTGGAGTCCTAGCCCCTTTAATAAGATTAAAGCATAGTATAGTATAAAGGAAGAAACAAAATTGTCAAGAATATCTACATATGAGTTATTAAGGTCAATATGAATTTTTAAAACTTGCAGAATACAAGATAAATAGCAATTAAACCACAGGATACTTAGGAATAAGTCTAACAGAAGGCAAGTCCTAGATGGAGAAAACGATAAAACCTTCATTGAAGAATATAAAAGATGGAGAGATAGAAACTTTTATAGATGAAAAGACTCAACAGTGTTGTGGTGTTCCCCCAACTAATACGATTTCAGGCAAAATGCTTACAGAATCTTTTGTCTTTTTTTAGGATGGGGGGGAGGGGTCAGGTGGGGGGTGGTGGTAAAACATGACAAGCTTATCCTAAAATTAATTTGAAAAAAATGAGAGTCCAAAATAGCCGAGGTATTTTTTAAGAACAGGCAGGACCACTTGCTCTATTAAATACATATTTCCTCATGTATTGATTAAGACAGTAGGTGTTGGTACAGGAGAGACACACAGAGCAGTGTAACAGGACAGCATAGAAGAAAGTGACCTATATAAATAAGGGAATTTGGAAGGTGACAGAAACAGCATTGCAGTGGGCTGTTGCGAGCTGCTAAATAAATGGTATGCCGACAATTGGCTCTTTACATGGAAAAAGATACAGTTAGAGTGCTGTTTTACTCCAAACACAAAAATATACTCCAGATGGATTAATAGCAGCCTAAATGTGAAAAGCAAACTTTAAAACTTAGAAGAAAATATAGGAAACTACCCTAATGATACTGAAATAGGATGGATTTAATCACAAAACGTACAAAACGATAAGAGAAGAGAAAATGCAAATATATCAGTTTCCTGTTGCTGCTATAACAAATTACCACCAATTTAGTGGTTTAATAGAAACTATCTTACAGTTTTGTTGGTTAGAAGTCCAATAAAAGGGTCTTCCTGGGGTAAAATTAGGTGTCGGACTGCATTCCTTCTGGAAGATGCTGGGGTGGGGGTGGAGACTGTTTCCTGACCTTTTCCAGTTTCTAGAGGCCTCCATGTTCCTTGGCACATGATCCACCTCCATCGTCAGAGTGCATCACTCTAACTTCCCTCTCTCTTCTCTCTCACCCTCCTGCCTCCCTCTTAAATGGACTCTTGTGATTATGTTAGGCCTATCTGGATAATCCAGACTAATATCCCCAACTCAAGATTCTTAACTCTTAATCACATCTGTAAAGTCCCTTTGGCCCTATTGAGTAACATATTCACAGGTTCTGGGGATTAGGATGTGGATGTTTTTGGGCCGTGGGGTTAGAGGTGGGAGAACATTAATTATGCAATCTACCGCAGCAAGCCACAGACTAGGAGAATATATTCGCAGCGCTTATAACCTGCAGAGGTCTAGTGTGCAGAACATAAAAAGAATTATTTTAAATCAGTGGCGGAAAAAAAATTCTGTTTTAACTCGGCAGAGGATATGAATACCTAGGCAGCTCAGAAGAGAGAAAAGGTTACGGACATTCAAAAGATGTTAAACCTCACTAGTGATCAAGTAAATGTAAATTAAAACAATAATTAGGTAACATTACCTACGTTACATACAAACATTTGAAAATCTGACCACATCAAGTTATGGTTTAGTGGTGGAAAAGAGGGATTATTCATACACAGCTAGTTAGAGGAGAGTCATTTGTGACTGTGGGGAGCAAAAATTAGGATGTTTGTTACAGCACTGATGGATGAAATGAACTGCAATAGGATCCTGTAAGGAAATGCAACACAGTAGTTACAGTGAGAGAAGGTGAGCTACTTGTATTACTAAAGATGTTACAGTAAGATCAATGTATACAGTAAGATACATTTCTGTGAAATCTAAAAACAAAGGATGTATAACCATTAGTAAAGTATAAAAACATGAGCTGGAAGGATTCACAACAACTTCAGCATAGTGGTTACCCCGAGGGAAGAGGGACGGGGGGAGTTAAAATTCAGCTGTACCTGTTATGTTTTACTTACACAATTGGATACAACTATACAAAAATTAAGACACATCACTTTTGGGTGTTGGGTACATGGTCATCTATGTATTATTTATTCTTTTTGAAATGTATTATAACTTTTTTTAACACGTTGCGTACGGATCACGAGAATCTTCGTTTTTTCTGAGCGGATTTTTATGAGGGATTTAAACCCCGCCGTACGCAACGTGTTAAGAAGGTGAAAAAAAGGACCAGTGAGCAAGGTAGATATGTAATGCAACTGATTTTCTAAGCCAAATGAAAGAGGCTGTGTGAGGATTATAGTTCACTGGTGAAGAGTTTGGTTTGGGAGTCCAACAGACCATTGCTTGTTGTTAGCTGAGTGACCTGGGCGTGCTTCTGACCACTCTATGCCTTAACTTTCTCTTCTAATCAAATGTGAGGATTAAATGAGCTATTTCAGTTTAAGCCTTTAGAACATAAGCATGCACTATTATAACAGCTCATAGATAACAATTGTTGTGCACCATCAAGACTTGATGGGCTGAAGGTATTTATATGATTTTGGTTTAAATAGGCCAAACTTAGAAGACTCCATATTAGAATCTTATTAGAGATTTATGAGCCTTCTGTTAAATTTTCATCATTTCAAATAACTTTTTTCCCCAGCACACTGTTTGGTATTTCTCTGGAATGGAATGGTATTGGATATGTACATTATGGTTACTTTCCTAGAATTCAGTTCATTTACTCTTAGCTTTTTAGCTATGATGCATTTGGCAAAGGTTGGGGTGAAGTAATACTGTCAAGCTGTACAGATATGGCTGTTCCGAGTGGCTGATTGCTAGGTATTCTAAAAATGATGTACCATGTTATAGATAGACTCTAACCAATTAGCGTAACCCTGAGGTATTGTCAACCTTTTCCATACAGGCGGTGATTTGAAACCCAAAGAACTTTCCAGTGCCAAGGTACAAGTCTGTGTAGTTTTAAAAAATGTCAAAACTTAATAGTTACTCCGACGTAAAAGTTGTATTTAATTATATTGAAGCTGTGTTGGTAGAAATGCAGTGCTACTAGCAGGGTACTCGTACCATTGTCTTAGCTTCCGAGTGAGAAGCCAGAGTCTCACTCTCGTTGAGCTGATAGAGCAGCTAAGAATAGGGGTCACACGTATTGCCCCGCTGAGCAAGATGAAACCAAGTGCTTCTGATAATAGCACACCTGCCAATCAGAAACAGTCCACACGATGAAATTGCACATGTCAGAACCATGGTGTAGGCGGTAAGAATACAGGCTCTGGGGCCATACTGTCCAGATTAAAATGCCAGCTCTCCCACTGACTGTGTATGTGACCTGTGCCTTGATTCTTCATCCACCAAGTGGGGATAATAACGGTACCCACGCCACAGGGAAGTTGTATGGATTAAATGAGTGAAGACAGGTCTGCAGCCCCTAATCTGAATGTATTTTGGGGTTTGGAATTTTTCACATTTTAAACAGAAATATGGTTCCTATATGGCATATACGAAAACACTCTCAGAAGGGTTCTGGGCAGCGTCGCATAATTAGACACGTTCCTGTTTCTGCAGCAAAATATAGTCATAGCTACACAAATTGAATAAATATTATAAACAGTCCTCTACATATATTCAGGTCAAGTTTTGTTGCCAAATGAATTAGGAAAAAATTGGGGTTTTAGAGCTTTTGGTGTTTAGAACTATACATAAGGGATTGTGACTAGATGGGTGTGTGGTTGTGATGCCCAGCGCATATTAAATGACATATAGGTTAGTTATTACTATTATTGGCATTTAAAATATTAGTTTATGGGATGAGGAGGAATGATGAGTCTTTTTTTTTTCTTATTGAAAGTTCATTTACATAATTTCTTCAAATATTCTTTTTCTTTCTTAACCACATCCTCTTTTGAGAAACTGTATCCTTTTTGCATGGCTTAGACTTGACCCGGCGGGAATGTCCTGTTACTGCTGACACCTAAGAAGAGCCTTTGGCCCCACATGGTTGGCCATCTGCTAAGTTAACATGGACTGACGCCAAGAGATTTGTAGCACTCAAACTGTAATTAAATTCTGGTGGTTTCTATTGTCCTTGAAAGGTTCAGGTTACTA
This sequence comes from Rhinolophus sinicus, assembly GCF_057876585.1. Taxonomy (NCBI): domain Eukaryota; kingdom Metazoa; phylum Chordata; class Mammalia; order Chiroptera; family Rhinolophidae; genus Rhinolophus; species Rhinolophus sinicus. The sequence continues at coordinate 81,871,196 of NC_142517.1, read as the reverse complement.
GGACATCTACGGTTTTGAAGACTACTCATAGTTTATGAGTAGTTACTACTTTTGTGTTTGAAAATCTATCTGAAAAATGCGACTTTAAAATAGTTCTTCTGAATGATTACCATTAACCACCCCCACCATCTTGCCCTCATGGGCACTTGAGGTTGACCCTCATACTCTTCCTATCCATTAAGTACATTTGTACAACAAGTATATTTATAAATTGAAGTACATCTATAAATTAATGACCATTTAAATCAAAGCAATTTCAATAGACAAAAATCAAGTTAAATATATATCATACCTCTGGTGGGAGGGAATGACTTTAAGCTTAGAAACAATAGATGTTCTCAAATGAGAATTTGGAAAGACTGGACCACCCGATGATACCCTGCTGTGTTGCTGCTAAGAATGGAGGCTGGGATGTTTGTCTACATTAGTCAATAATATGTTGTTTTTCCTTGGTTCATGCTATCGGTTTATGTTCTTTGCCCATTTATATATTGGGTCACTGAGCGCACCCTTTGTGATTTATATAAACTTATAAAAATGTTATCTCAGTCATTTTCTACAGTTCTTTCTCAAACTTCCTGCGTATCATTTTTAAACATTTTTTTGTGATCCCCTCCATCAAACTTTTCATTGTTTCCCTAAGATAAATTTCTAGATGTAGAATTTCCAAATCGTCTTTGACTTGGCAGTGAATTTGATGGAGTTGGAGGGATAATGGCAGCCTTTTAAAAAATGTCTTGGTGGGCATTCTGCAAAAGGGAGAGGAAAATGTACACAGGTACTGTTTTTCTTAGAACACTGCTTAGCATTGCAATTACATTTTCATAATCTGTTCATTTTTCCCGCTGGAATTTAAGACAGTTAAATTATGTCAGCACTAAATGCCTTTAATGTAGGTGTCTGTCACTCTTAACCACAGGGAACGCTACCAGGCAAGTGTTGCTGACGGTTGGTGTCAGCCCTGTCCAGGCTCCTTGCCTGTTTGCCGTCCCTTACAATTTGAAACTCAACACATAGTAAAGAGTGGGAAGAGGCAAGCTGCAATGCTGTCCTAAAAAACTTAAGGGAGAAGATGTTGGAAAAGTCCAAGAATAAAGTCAGGAGCTTATCTGTGGCCAGTGATTGTTCATTCATTTTCAGTCACCAGCTTCGGTGGGTAGTTTAGAGTCTGCTGTTGGCCGCATTTCTAACCTGCTATTCTGGACTCCTGTAAGTACATTTATTCTATGAACTGTTGGGATGCTTCCAGTTTTTTTTATTTTGCAGACAGTAAAACAGACGCCTAATCTTGCCTGCAGTCTCTCAGTAGCAACTTAGCAGCTGGAGATGACTTCCTATTCCTGACCCACTTGATGGCACTTACTGAAGGAAAATTAATGCTCCTGGGCAGCCTTCTGACGCTTAGCTTGCTGTCTCACTGTGCACAGTGATTGTTACCTTCTTTTCCAGTATCCTCTAATCCCTTGCTCAGCACTATCCAGTGCCCTAGCACTCGCCTTTTGGTCATTTAAGTAAATTAAAATGAAATCAAACGAATTCAATCTCTTGGTCACACAAGCCACATTTCAAGTGCTCAGTGGCCACATGTGGCTAGCAGCGATGTACGGAGGAGCGCACATAAACATTTTTGTCGCTGCAGAAAGTTCTGTCCGGACAGTGCTTCAGACTTCCCTGGGTCAGCAGGCAGCCTTTGCCACATGTCAAGAGAAAATTCCTCACGCACTTACCTGTTTTAAAGACCTGGGAATATCTCGGCATTCTTTTTTATGATTTTATTCATGGATTGATTCCAGTCAGAGGTTCTAGGCTGATGGATTGGACCTCTCACCCTTCCCCAGAACCATCCCTCAGTCTTGCATTTTTCAGCTTCTTTCTATTCCATTACCACCTTCCACTGAGCTCACAGTGTGCTCGTAGGCCACTCAACGGTTCCCTCCTTCTCTTCACCGAACTCTTCTAATTAATAGTTTGTGCACCCTATCTACAGTTTCTCACCGCTCATTCATTCCTCTGCCCTGACAGCCTAGATGTTACTCATCATCTCCTACAAGCCACCCAAACAGTTGTCTTGCAGGTTACCAGCTGCCTCCTGATTGTCAAACCTAAACAGCATCGTCGCAATCACCCTCTGCCTCAGCCCCGCACAAGTATTTGCTGCTCTTTTCTTTCCCATTTCCTCCCATGGTGTCTTCTCTCTTGGCTCTGCTCTCCTCGTGCACTGGTGCAGTCATCTCCGCAGGCTCCTCGCTCCTCGCCACCCATCTCTGTCTGTCAGCGCAGTTCCCTCCTCCGTGCATTTCCATTTCCTCACCTACAGCTGGCTCCAGCTGCTACCCAGCTTCTGAGAGTTCCCCAAACTTACCTTTACAACTGATTTTTCCCTGGACTCCAGATCAGAAGGTCCAGTGTTTTTTGGACATCTTTGTTAAGATTATCCTACCTCTACCTCAACATGAAAACACCGGTTTCTAGGTATAAGTTCTTAGCTCCTGGACGAGAACTTATGTATGACAAGTTATATATGACAAGTTATACCACCCTCCCCACAGCCACCTCCTCACGGTTTTCACGCCTTTTCCCTCACTCATTCCATTTGTTTATCGTGTCTCTCTTAGCACTGTGGTGGTTTTCCTGGCCATCCCTTCCTCACCATTCCTAACCTTCCACACCCGCCCCCCATGTGACGTCTGGGTCTCTGTCTTTGGCCTGGAGTATTCTTCTCGTGTGCTGGCACTTGCACTTCCATTCTCTCCTTTCTTCGCTTATGTTGTTACCAGATACAGTTCCTGAAGGCCTTAGTACACACAAATACACATATACTTGCAAACATATGCATAACAATAACCAATTTAAATTTTTAAATAAGTAGTATATTCTTGTGTTTCAAAAATCAGAAAGTACTAAAAGGCGTGCAGTGAGCAACCTGGCTCGCACTTGCCCTTCATTCTCTCACGTCTGTCCTGATGGGAGTCAGAGTGAGTTTTCAAAGAACTATTTTTTAAAGAAAAGTTTTAATGTATCTACAAGCACATATGTATATGTTTGCATGTGCATAAACTTTTCCTTTTTGTCTTGGTAGCATAGGAAGTAGGCTGTTGTACACTTGGTATTTGCCTCTAAAGAATGTATCTGAAATACCTTTCATAAAGATCTCTTCGTTCCTTTTTATAGCCTCTGTGAATGTACCCTAATTTATATAGTCGGTCCCGTCTTCTTTTTTTTAAAGATTTTATTGGGGAAGGGGAACAGGACTTTATTGGGGAACAGTGTGTACCTCCAGGACTTTTTTCCAAGTCAAGTTGTTGTCCTTTCAATCTTAGTTGTGGACGGTGCTGTTCAGCTTCAAGTTGTTGTCCTTTCAGTCTTAGTTGTGGAGGGCGCAGCTCAGCTCCAGGTCCAGTCACCGTTGCTAGTTGCAGGGGGCGCTGCCCACCATCCCTTGCGGGACTCGAGGAATCGAACTGGCAACCTTATGATTGAAAGCCCGTGCTCCAACCGAGCCATCCGGGAGGCAGCTCAGCTCAAGGTGCCGTGTTCAATCTTAGTTGCAGGGGGCAGAGCCCACCATCCCTTGTGGGACTCGAGGAGTTGAACTGGCAACCTTGTGATTGAGAGCCCACTGGCCCATGTGGGAATCGAACCAGCAGCCTTCGGAGTTAGGAGCACGGAGCTCCAACCACCTGAGCCACTGGGCCGGCCTAGTCGGTCCCTTCTTGATGGACATTTAATTCATTCCCCATCCTTTGCTATTCCAGACACTGCTGCAAGGAATAAGGCTTTCATAATTCATTTTGCTTGCTTGCACGTGTAGCTGCAGGTCAGCTGTGAGTCAGCTGTCGGACTGTTTAATGGCCATTCATTGACCATCCACAGTCCCTGCTGCTGGTGCTCTGCTTCTCATGCACCAAGTTACAGGTGCCTCAGCCCAGCCCAGTCATTAGTCCAGAAGCCTTTAAGGACTTCCTACTGGCAGTGAGTCTCTCTCTTCGCTGTCAGTGTCAGAAAAGAGGCAGGCAGCTCCACAGACAGTAGCAAACAGTGGGAGTGCTTGAAGCTGTTTCTGTTGGACTCTGTAGTCCAACTAAGCGGGTCTACTTGCCATTCCCCTTACACGCCCCATGCAGTTGTCTCCCTTCCTTTGCACAGAGTGCCTTCCCTCTTGGCCTGTCCGAATCCATTGCTCTCACGCTACCACATCCACGAAACTTCCTTGATTCCTGCTCTTGCCTGCTAAAAATAATCTAGCCTTCCCCTGTGTACTAGCACAGGGCATATCCGCTCTACCCTGGATTACATTATAATATCTGCAATTCTTCTAATTTAGCTAATGGCTAGTATGCTTCAAACACAAAAATGGTGCCTTGTTTTGGTTTCTCGTCCCCCAAAAGTCTCCTAGCATGGCGTCTTGCACATACTAATGAATGAAAGAGCGATATTGATTCAACTCTTGTCTGACATGAAGGTTTGGGGAAACACTTTGAACGCAGGAATCACCCACCCATCCTTGTGAATTCTGGCTTATTATTGTTAAATTAAAAATGCCTTTTGCTCCCTCCTAGGAATGTTTAAGAGCTTAGAGCCATAAAGTCTGCATTCTTAGTGACTGCTTGTGTGGCCTCCTGGGAAATGGGGGTGCCGTTCCATTCCATGTTTATTCTGGTGCCAGCTAAATGCATTAGGATCAAAATGTGGTCCGTATTACAGCACAACCAGCCCTTAATATGTGATTGGAACCAGGTTTCCATTTTTAGTATGAGATTAAGATTGTTTTTCCGAAATTTCAATTTTAATTGACAAAAAAAACTGAGTAAGAATTAATAGAATCTGATCTCACCACTGCATTTTGGCTAGAACATCCTCAGAGACTGGAGGAGAAAACTAGATGCATTTGAGAATACAGTGGATCCAGGGTATCACCTGCCTTCTAACTGGGATGTCACTGAGGAGAGGCCACCCCGTATGGTGACGCTTTCTCTTTTTTGTGCCTTTAGGTTTTTGAAGAACCCTCCATCAGCCTTTTTGCTCTGGAACACTGTGAGGGAAGAGAGTTACATCTGGAAGAGGCTGTCAACTCTGTGCTAAACAAGGACCTGCACTTCTACACCCAGTCCGTGTGGGTAAAAAGTGGGCTGTAAGTATGGGAGACGGGCTTGGGCCCGTCCGGTCGCTGCTCTAGGACACAGTTGCGAAGTTGCGTTTTATTCCCCCGCTTTTGTTTTTGATCTGATGGTGTTCTTACAACTCTTATCTCTCAATGTAATAGTAGTAGTTTCTGTTTAAATAAGAGAAGGCTGTGGACCGTGTCCAGTATGTAGTAGTTTGCGGGAAGAGCCTTTTGGGAGAGAATGGCTGCCATGTGTTCAGAGCACGTGTCATAGAGTAGGTCGACCAGATGACTGTAACAAGTTGAACCCACTTTCCTTTCAGGAGAAACCTAATTAAATCAGCAACTTTGGTTGAGGCTATTGACTGGTTAAGACAAGTGACTGTAAGACTAATAATGTTTTGCTGTACTTTGATTTGACATCTTGTGTGTTCTAGAGATGTTTGCTCCAGGGTACTCATTTTCATGCTGTGCGCATCTGGGTTTGACCTAGCCTGCCGACGCCGACCAGTGTTCTTCTGGTTGTCAGTCCGGGTGGCTCCACGTCGTGTGGAGCCTGCACTTTTTTTTTTTTTTTTAAATCTGGGGAGACTACTTTAAGAAAAGAAATGAGTAAATTAAGGATACATAAATTAGGCATGAACTTTGCGTGTTTATTTAGAACAAAAGTGGTCAGAGGCATCGCAAATGAAGGGCCCTGAAGCTGAAGCTTGGTTCTCTTCCTGAAAAATCTGCCTCTGGAGGATGGCATGTAAGCCTGCGCCTCTTCCCGCACTGTTGGTGTGTTGGTACCAAAAGTCAATGAAAGAGCACACACAACTCACGATGATTAATATAAAGATGACTGGTTTTATTTCTTGGAATTCTCAAATTCTGTGATAATCAACTCTGCATGTTTAAATATCTGGGGATAATGAAAGAGAAAGCCAAGAATATAAATTGATATGAAAATTAAATTAACAATTATAATAAATGGTTTTCATATTAATCACATATAAGCAGTTTAAATTTCTCTCTGCCAAGCATTTCACATGGTTGAGTGTTTATTAACTGTAAATTGATTTACTCTAAGGATAATAATCCCCATATTATATTCCAGTATATTATTTACCACTTAACTGTTTGAATTGAATTCCATATCCCTGTGATACAAAACTTGCACAGCATTTTTATACATTTCTTTGCTTTATATTCCTAAATGGAATTGGTATTTATTGGCTCATCTCTGAAAACTTCTCACCGTCTTATTTCACTTTTGTAGAAAACTGGTGCCCTTTTACCTTAACTTTCTTACACTTTATTTTATTATTCAACTACTCTCACTGTTCTGGACTCTCTGTAAGAATTGGTACAGGGAGTAAGGGATAGTGAAGGCTGTCTGCAGGTTTTCCTAGGCTACAGTTGGTTTATAGACTACTACTTAATGCACAGCCAGCTAGTACCCTCAGTGAAAAGTTGTGTTGAATCCCCGTATCATTCCATCTCTCTGATCGGTGATGGTAATGAGAGCCATGCTTTACCATCCCACACAACTTTTCAGCTGTGCAATTCGTTTAGATCAATATATAATGATATACAGTTTACTAAAATCTTGCCTAGGTTTTATAACTGACACTTCCCTACCAATTGAAAGCATCTGCAAAGCCGGAGAGGTATAAGCCTTTCCATGGTCATGCTGTTCATCTGCCCATAATTCGGCCAAGCCTGATCTCAGTTGTGGACATAGGGTGCCTGGTGTGGACCAACCAAAGCAGCTGCCTTGTCCTCTACACACTTTCTTTCTGAAAGTGCTGTTTGAGGTGACCTGGAGTCCTGCTGAGAATTTCAGATCCTCTTGGCAATCCCTGCTTACCCTCCTTACCCATCCAGCTCGATAACCACCTCAAGCAGGACTTGGCAGACCTTTTCCTGTGAAGGGATGGATGGTCCTTTCAGTTAGTGGGTCGTCTCTGTCACAACTATTCAACTTGTCACTGTAGTGGAAAAGCAGCCAGTGGTAACCCATAAAGGCCTGGTGTGACCAGGACCCCTTAACTAAGTCTTGAGAATCTAGACACTCACCTTGAAGCCCTGTACACTTTTACACACTTGAACATGGCCCGAGGGGAAGGCCCCCAGGGTACTGAGAAGGATGTGCAAAGGAGCCAGGCCTTGAAGGAAGAGTAAGACAGGATTTCTGTGGATGACCTTACGTGGTCCTCGGGGCCCAAGAGAAGCTTGGAAGGTGTGTCTGGAGGGGTCACGGAGCCACCCAGAGCAGCCCTGAAGGAGGCGTGATGATGACCCTACATGCGGACGAGGAAACTAGGGTCTTTTAACTGGGAGGTACTGAGAGGTTATAGTCTGTCTTTGAATATGAAAATGTTTTTGAAACAATGACTTAGTATTACCAAAGCAACACAGAATTTTAGAGCTGGAGGGAACCTTGGTTTGGAAGTAAGGAAACCAGAATCCTGACTGGAATCTCAATCTTCTGAGCCCCAGTCCAGTGGGCTTTCTCCTAGTCTTCCCTGCTTTTTCTGTTAAAAATAGAATTACATGTTTTTCTTAAAAAAAAATCTACAAACCTAGATGTTTTACAGAATGAACCCTGTATGGTACAATATAGGGATGATCATTTGTTGGGAAGTTACCTCGCTTCTTTTCTTCCCTGCTCTCCTGCAGGTGGATAGCTTATGAAGGACCCAATTTCTTGGGAAGGCAGATCCTACTCGAGCCTAATGAGATCCCAAATTGGACAGCATTCAGTGGATGGAAAACAATTGGTTCCCTCCGTCCTATGAAGCAGGTAAGGAGAAAAGAACCGCGGGATCCAAAATAGCTCGATTTCCGGGTAGAAATGCCATAAACCATAGCATCTGAAATACTGACCATTTAGTTTGCCATTTTTGTAGCAGAGGAAGTGGATTAGAATGGAAAATGCTATAGATTTTAACCAATTCATACAATTGTGTCTAAGGTCAGTGTTGGATTTTAGCCTTAAGTCTAAAATCTTATTGACCATGTTCACTTTCCATAGGAAATTAAGGTATCATAAGCCCTGTGGCAAGCCATAGAAACAAGAAAGGACTCTAAGACTGCTATAGTTTTATTTTCTAAGTACTATTTGGATTCTTCCCCCTACTTACATAATACTCAGGATGGATCCTGGCAATTTAGTTAAAATCGTATTTATTGCACACCTACTGCTTGTCAGTCTTCTGTTCAGAAGCTTCCCACTGCACTTAGGATTCAGTCTGAACTCTTCTGTGTGGCCGTGGGATCTGGCTCCACACTGCTTCTCCAGCCTCATCTCCCCTGGGCTCCTCCTCACTCACATGGCTGCCTCACACGCGCCAATATGCAGAGTGCTTTCCCGTTCAGGCTCTTAACACAGGCTGTGCCCTCTGTCTCGAAGGTTCTCCCCTCATTCTTCGCCTGGCTATTTCTCATGTGTCTCTCGAAAGCCAGCTTATGTGTCAGGTCCTCAAGGACGCTCTTTCACCCTCTCTCCCAATCTAAATTAGATCCGAAAAGGCCTGTGTTTTTTTATACAAGACACTGCATGCGGCTTGTAACCGATAGTTGGTTGGGGTGCTTTCTCACTCGGTTGCAGCCGCATGAAAGCAGGGGCTGTGCACATTGTGTTTACTGCTCTACCCCTAGTGCCTGTCACAAAGTCCGGCATATCGTAGGACCTCAGGGACTATTTGTTTGATGAAGGAAGGAGAGTAAAAATGGATAAATGAATGTTGGACATTATGCAAAGAATTATGGAAGGTATAAGGACAGACATGATTTCTACTTTATCGATGCTGACATTTTGGGGTAGACCATCCAACTCAAAACAGAAACATCAAATGCAAAACAAAATTTGTAATCATCACAAAGCCACAGGCAATGCCTGGTTCAGAGAAGGGAAGTAGGAGCTTGTGTGGGAGTGATGGGAGGTTTCAGAGCGTGGGAAACCCACGCTAGGCTGTCGGGTGCAGTGGCCAATGGATGCCACTTAGTCTTCTCTCCATCCCTTTAGGAACCTTTTCTCACTTAATTCCAACAATAGTCATTTAAAGTAGGCTTATTATTCCATTTTCTAGATGAAAAAATAGGCTCAGAGAGGTAAAACAAATTGGCAAGAGTCATCCAAGTGTCAGAAGCAGGATTTGAACCCAAACCTACCGTGCTCTAAATTCCGTGTTCTTAAGCAACCACACCCTACTTTCCTCCAAAATAATATCAGTCTTTTCAGAATGCCACCTTATGTTCCAGGCACCGAGATCGCTGTAGCATAGCTGATACAAGTGCTGAGGCTCTGATGTTCAGATCTGGCACAGTAAATGTTTAGTAGATGATAGCCAATCAAGAATTAGCCTAACTGGTCTTGCTGCCTCTCTCTCTCTCTCTCTCTCTCTCTCTCTCTCTGTCCTCTCTCTCTCTCTCTCTCTCTCACACACACACACACACACACACACACACACACTCACACACACACACATATATCACACTCATTCCTACCACTGTTTCTGTTGATTCAAATCCTAGCTCTGCCACTTGTGAGCAGTGTGACATTGGGTGAGTCACTTCATTTCCTGGCACCTCCAATTTCAGCTCACCGGTGAGACAGTGACCGCGTTGCTTACCTCTCAGTGTCACAGAATTAAGTAAGTAAGGTAGTGTATGTAAAGAGCCTAACACAACATCAGGCTCGTGTTACTATGACAACACATTTACTCTGAAAGTTTATTATTGACAGTGTCCCTGGAGAGAATCAGAGATGCTTTTCTAAGGGTTAGTAATGTTAGTGGGCTTTCCTGGCAGAGTGTGTGGTACAGGATTTCATGACCTTCACATCTTGCTTACTGCTCACTCCTGTCACATGGGATGATGGATAATCTCCCTGAAAAGCCATGGGAAGAAGCAAGACAGAAGTGAGAATTCCATGTAACTTTTGCCAACTATATAATAATGCTTAATGCTATATGGTTAGAAACTTTGTAAGTTGGATGCGGAGAGTATTTTTCTCACTTTTAAAACTCACTTTTGATTCCTTGCTGGGGAAGGATGTCCCTGCCCATTGTTCAGGGTCCTGAGAATGAAAGATAGGTAGAACAATAGCCACCAATTTTACACAGAAGTTTTTTCGACGATTAATATTTTCTGTGTTGTTATTCTTGCATTTGTGCTTTAGAAACTACCTGGTTCCTATTCTGGTTAAACATTTAATTTCAAAATAATATTTTAACAGAGACTATTTTCTCTATTGTTTATTTAGGCCACAGCTTTGAAACCCAGCAAAGGAATGTGGGTTTCTAAAACAGTATTATAGGTCCTATTTCCTTTTTGGTAAGGCTGTTGGTATTGCTTTAGTTCATATTCTTGTCTAGAAATTCATTTAAATAATTAAAACGTGATCCTCTGTCGTTGGGAATTAGGAAGTCGCTAAGGCACTTATAATGCGTTATCAGTGTTTTAGGCATAATTACAGAGGAGTCAGACTACAAATGTGTAATAAGAGTAATTAATACCTTGCTTGACTTAATTGATTAAAACTGTGATGTTTGTTCCTAACATAATTGGAACTCTGTCCTCTGTGAAGGTCACGCCCATTTTCTTACATGTACAAGGTAAGGAAACTAATAAAGACACACTGAAGCCTCAAGAATTAATAATTGCAGTGGGAGACCAGGCTGCGTTATAGAAATTTAAGTACATTACTGTTGCATTATAAGCATGGACGCTGTGGTTTGAAACATTTCAAACTTTTTGCCAAGTAGAGGTCTTTTTCACCTGCTTTAAATAACCAGATAAAAATGTGTCCATTTGCGTTAAGTGCTCAGAATATTTATTTCCTTAGGAAGGCTAAACATAGCGGCAATTTACCAAGGTTCACCTGGCCTCATGTTGATCTAAGTTTCAATACCATAGAATTGTCATAGTCTTACCATGATATGGTGTTGAATTTACCGAGCACTTGTGTGTCTCAGAGTGAAAGCACTCCCTTATTAACTAACAGACCATTTGTTACTATTTAGCAAGGTTTTCAGTGGGATGCCAATGCCCGACCCATGGTAAGGGTATTGGGTGTCCTGAGTTTTCTGACATGAAGACTAGAGGCTTAAGTCATGGGGCTGAGAACAGTTTCTGTGGAGCTTCGGTCATGTGCTGTGCTTTCATTGTATGTGATTCACACTGGCACCTTTGGAATTGCCCTTATTCGGTGTCCAAGAGGAACGAGTGCATTTCAGCACCGGCCTTAGAGCATCCTGGTTAAGAGGGAGGGTTTTGGTGCAGACAGACTTTGTTTCTCTGCATCTGTGTTAACCTCATTTATAAAACTGGGGTCATAATTGTACTTTCTTAAAGGGTTGTTCTGGTTATTATATCTGGCAGATGATACAATGGCCCAGAAAGCATTTAGCATACTCTTTGTCATATAGTACGCCCTTGATAAACACTAGCTATTATCCTTAGAGACAAGTCTTAGGTTTGACTGTTTTCTTTTAAAACTTCCCATATATAGTCCAGGTCCAGGGGATGAAGTTACCCAATTTTTGAATACCTGAGACGTTACTAAACAACTAAAGCAAGGTCTCTTCCTTTGAAGCATAAAGGTCAACAAAGGATAAATGTAAACAAAGGGATTACCACAGCCACTAAGCTCCTCGGCTGCCTGCTCTTTAAGACCTCCCATAGCAGTCACCCGGCACTCCGGCACAGCCCAAAACTACATGTCCGATTATTGTACTGTCTTTGCTAAGTTGCTCTTAGATCCTTGTAGGTGTTACCTTGCCCTTATTCCTACTCCCCTGCCTCCCCAAGCACAGCGAGGGCACAGGAGTTAGTGAATTAAACTCGTTAAGTCCCTAATTCTTCACCACCCTGTGCCACATGCAATTCTAGCAAATGAAAGTATTACCTCAACTCATCCAAAGGACACTTTCCAGGAATGTATAATAGAGATTGCACCATTTACACTTCATGCTCAGTGGTCTCAGGATTTGTCAACAGAAAATATTAATACATGTTGCTAAAGGGAGTAAGATCAAAACCGATAAAAAGGAAATTCCATCAGCTCTCACTTCGCCTCCAAGCTTTCCCTCTTTGGGAGGATTGATTTCCAGATTCAAAAGGTTTTTGTTCCTAAAGTCCTCTGTTTCTCCCCCTCACAGCCTGCAGTGTACATTAGAATAAGGAACCGAGCGCAGAAGGAGTACCTGACGGTCACCGGGAATGTCGCAGACACACGGGCCACGTCTGTGTGCGTGTCTCCCTACAGTGGAAAGAATACTCAGACCTGGTACTACTGCCGAGGGCTCTTCAAATCCAAGGTGACTAATACCGTACCCCGCTGTCTGGTTTGGGGCTTCTTTTGGAAACCAGATTTTTGCCAATGAAATGGCATGATAAAATAATGCAACTCCCTAGGAACAGTTTTGTTGCTTGATTATATAAATACTGGTATGTAAACTAACTTCTAAAGCATTGAAGTGAACTGGCCTTAGAGAATTTTTTGATCTAGAAAATCCAGTTTCTGTTTTAAAGTAAAAACTAAGGTGATCACATACTATGGAGATGCCTAAATGATGTTTTTTTTCAAACCAATGATAAAAGTCACTGGATCCAACTTGAACAGTGTGCTTTTTTGGTGAGAAGTTCCTTCATGGCCTGGATAAAATCAGCTATCTTTGTGATTCTAAACATGGTGAAACCTCCTCATTTTCAAAATATACAGTGAAATAATAAAGAAGAAAGAAGCTGCTGTTGGAGAAAGCCTATAAAATGAAACTTAGATTTCTGTTTTTCTGTAACCTCTCCATTATGTTTGATGCTACGGAGAATAGAATACCAGTTTAAAAACATTACAACTGTGTTTTATTGTCTCACCAGTAGATTACCTGCTTTGTTCTCATGCTTCAACAAAAATGAAAAGCATTTAAAAGTAATTATTGTCTGGCTATCTAGCACATCACCCAATGTTTTTATAAGAAAACCAAGCTCAACCTAATACACTTAAGCTAACAGGGACTTAACATTGAATTCCAATTCAGCAAGCATTTATTGAGCATCTGTTGTCAGATGTAGGTGTCCTTTTAAAAACAAGTACCTCTATTTCAGGTTTATTTCTGTGCCATTTCCTCCTTTCAACCATAAAGAAAACTTAAAAAAAAAAGCTTACTGAAATTATAATTATGCTGTATATAGTATTCTTTTTAGATAAGACATAGTACTTAATGTCTATGATTTGTTCACATGAAAGAAAAGAGACCCAACTCAATTTGTTTTAGCAAACACTGTGCTACTGATGTATTTCTTAACCCTCGTAGGCCAGTGATACGTGTCTGGATGTCATTGGTGGCCGGGACATGCCCGGAGCTAAAGTAGCACTATGGCCTGAACATGGGCAGTTCAGGCAGAAGTGGAGACTGAACAGAAACGGAACCATCAGCTCCTATCTCAGTGACCAACTTGTCCTTGATGTTAAAGGTGGGCCTGTGATGCAACCCAACGTACTGTGTTTCTGGAGACCATTTTAAGTTCCAAACCGCTTCCCTCCTTCTGAGTACCAGAAATCCGTATGTATAAGAGAAGTATTCAGTCATTTAAAATTGTGCTTGAAAAAAAATTAAGACATGCTGTTTTAACACAAAAACCAAGTTCCTATGTGGATCAAGCAGGAAAAAACTAAGGACAAAGTTGTAAGGTTTTTGTTCATTAGTACAGCTGTAAAATTTTTATTTGCTCCATGATCTTGGAGAACAATTTTAAATTCGAACATCAAACCATAAAATAGCATGTTTCTTAGAAAGAAACATCTCTGACTTTTGGCTATGAATTGCTGTAGTCCTTAAAAGCCTACAGGTAAAACTTACTGTAGGTATTTCACCTTGTTTTTGAATGCAGCAAGGTCAGGGCCAGTACTCCTCAGGGATGTTGCTCTGATTGGGTTAGTCCGAGCTACCGTTGGTGTAGAAACAACACACAGAACCTGACAGTCAGCCAGAGCTCTCAGCACTTGTTCTTCAGACTCTGTTAGGGCACACTGCGTATGCAATCATCTGTTACACTTCTTCGTTTTTCCATTTTAAGTCATAATAAGGTCTGATTTGAGGTGAATAATAGCTAAGCCTGTTTAAACTCAGTGTCCCATTTCAGACCACTTTGTAAATGACATATTAATCTTCCCAGTGGGCTGACCAACAGCTTGTGGAAATGGTCATGCACCTGTGCAAACAAATTAATTTTTTCTTTTGGAATTTCTTTGTATTTTAGGAGGAAATTATTATGACAAGACTCATGTCATTGTAAATCAGCCCATAAAGGGAGAAGAAACCCAGAAATGGGACATTGAGATATTGTGAGAGAACCTGCAGCATAGCAGCCCTAGGAAGAGCAAAGGGAAGAGGAACCTCACGTCCCGGATCACTGACAATGAACTTCTTCCCAAGATGAGACTGTTACTCTTAACCTTGGGAAAAGCTCAGAACGTTCTCGCCGGCTGTTGAATATTCCCTATCAAGACTATGTCGTGACTTCTGGGAAAGGTTCTACTCCTGCTTGATCTTCACTTTTGGTGAGCAAGTTGACTGAAGTCTGTTTTCTCTCCTACCCACCAAACACAAATCCTATTCCGGATAGCCATCGTATAGGACACTGGTGGTGCTGTCATCCTGCTTTAGTTATTAATAGCCTAGTAGACGCATGTATGAGTGCAAGGCACAGGGAACTAAATTCCTATAGGTCAAGTCATACTTCCGCAAAAAGATGAGTAATTTTTAAGCAATGTTTCAAGACATATTTAATAAACCTTCCTCTTAAGCTGCTATATTAGCTACACAAAGGTTTTCTGTGGAGGCTTTTATAACTGAAGCACCGTAAGTATTTATACTTATAGCTGATCCCAGGGAGGGACCAGCTTTATTAGGAAAAGACTCAAGTACTAGAGTATTTCCTGTAGCCATTCTTTGCTCAGTCCTTCAAACTAAAAAAAGCACAAATCCTTGCACTCTAAGTATTAACAGAGACTCCCTTCTGGGTAACAGCACTCTAACCATGTTTACCTATCCTGGTGCTGAGACTTCACCCTCAATGTTTTTGCCTGATCTGCCCTCAAAAAGTGTTTATAAAGACTGTGTCACCTACCTATAAGATAGTCAAATTTTTCTTTGCCTGAAGTAAAAGGAAATTTCAAATGTTCAAATTAAAACCAAGTAGTAGTTGAGTCTTGACTATACCATGTTAGTAAAGGTGGCATTGATTTCTCTGTGAAATGACAGAAAAATCACTTTCACTCCCATTTTAAATAGCTTTCTTTTGAGCAAAATCAGGTAGGATGTCATCTGGGACTTAGTTTCACATAATCATTATTACCACCTTTAACTATACAATTCACAAGCATTCTTCCCTCCTGAACTGGTTTTATGCTTATGTTGAGACAACTGTTTTTTTTTAATCAGCTTTTGCCAGAAAGCAGAAAAATGTGTATCCTATTTTTATATAGAAAGATTAAGTTGTCCAGTGGTATTTTTAAAAATATCAATCTATATGCACTTTAGAATGTAAAATAACAGTGACTTGTTTAAGCTCAAAGACCCACTATTTTGAGTATTTTTTATATAGACATGGTCTTCCCATGTTAATATTATTGGGTTTTCTTTTTCCTTCAATCTCAGGCTCTTTTGTCATCTCTCAAGCAGCATCTGTAAAACTCCCTTATGAGTGTTTCTCATTAGTGTGGCAGTATTATTTAATGAAACTTACAGGAGTAACTTTAAAGGGAGGGCTTATGTATACACAAAAGTATGTGTATTTCCATTGTTAAAAAAAAGAAACACGTTAACTTTTTTTCATGTTAATTGTTTAAAATTTTTCTAGAGCCAATGAGGCTCTTTAAAGAAGTTTCTTCCAAAGACAAAGCCAGGTAACGACATCTAAATTTAAATGATACATTTATTGTAGTTGTGCCTTTTCTACCACACTGGATTAAATAAACTTGTCAGAAGTACGGTTTTGTCACTTCCTGGGACACATTAATTTGCCCTTCTCCCATGTGCCTCTCTGTTAGCACATACAGCCAACTGCCCACCTCTAACAGGTATGACTCACACCTGTAAGGAAAGTTGTGTATAACCACTCCTCCAAGCCACTCCTGACTCAGAGCAATAGCGGCTCCCTCGCACGTAAATCTTTGCTTTTCCTATGTGTGTGTATAGATATAAAAGAGTAGACACTTGATTCTGTAAAGGCGCTAGACTACCTGGATTAAACATTCTGTCCACAGGGATAATACCAGGCTTTCCTTTTCCTCGTCTGTGGTAAGTTTCAGGTCCTTGACAGAAATAGCTGAACTGTTCCAAATCTGCTTCAGTGCATCCACATGAGATAAAGGAAAGCGAAGTCCATGACACTGAAAAAGGAAAAGCTAGTCAGATAAAAAAATGTCTTTTAGTGGCATTTTCATATAAACTTCCACAATTCTCAATACATTCTTTCTGATACCCTTCACAAGTAGGAAACTTGTTTCAGATAGCCTATTTACAAAAACTAGAATTAGGTAACTCTGAAAACCTAGACTTCATGCAAGGCATCCTAATGTAAACGTTTTACATTACACGTTTCCTACAGTTCCGGCTGGTATCTTTGAAAACTGGTCTAGGTGTATCACAGACCTGGCTGACGTCAGCACCCCCGTGCAAGGGCTGTCAGTTGTATGCAACGTTAAGCCCACTTGCAGTCACAAAAAGCACATTACCCATAAACCAAAGGGAACAGGTTCTTCCCAACCACCACCACATCACACGTCACGTCAACAAACCTCTATTTCCTCATTTCCCATCATGTGTAGCGCTCTCCTATTCTTTAAAGAATGATAGACGTAAACCATCTTGTCTTGAGTTTCATCCTTGAAAGAAAAAAAGCATTAAGTCATCAACAACAGTATCCAGGGGCTTCCCTACTAGGAGGGTTTTCCAATCATATAGGTAAAAAAAAAAAGCCTTGGCGCTTAAATTTAATGTATTCAATCAAGAATCCTTTTGGCAAAAAAGTTATATATTTTAGTATATAGTTCTCACAGATTACTATTGATATGTAACAAATAACAGGCACTCAGTCATTTTTTAAGATAAAACTATACACCTGGTATATCTTCAGAAACTTGATTTAATTAAAAAGCAACCATTTGTATATCAACTTATCAACAAAACACTGAAGTTTATTCATTTAATCACACCTGCACTTTTTTGCATCAAAACTTGACATTCCCAGGTATACATCAAGTGACAGTTTATGACCACCATGGAGTGAAGATCACCTCTTGAGAAATACCAGCTATGTGATCTATAAAAATTTTCATTCCAATTACAATAGCCTCCCAGATGGTCTCTGCTTCCCTCTCCATCCTACACAGTGCAGCTAGTCTCTTCCAGAACCTTTAGTCATTCCTTGTCACCTCTTAATAAGGGTCAAACAGCTTCGTCTGATAACAGAGTGTCCCAAAACTGACTGCTTATCAGAGTAACTAGGATTTTTTTTTTAAGTGAAGATGTGTACTTTTGTGGTTTTGTGCATATTAGAAAGCAGTCCTCGCCAGGTCTGGCCCTGATGGCTGGAACAGGCTTGTTCTGGAGACATCTAGTGGTCCTGACTCTCGTCTGCCGCAGTCCTTCATGGGGTCCCCTGTCCACAGAAGCTGATTAGGAGGAACAGGGTAGATCCACAGGGCATGCAACAGTTCCCAAGGTCCTTAAAACTGTGAAGGGAGCTTTACTAATGCATGCAGAGGCTCCAACCCAAACCAGATGAAGCCCAGAAATTTCTATTCTCAAAGTTTTCCAGCTGATTCTACGATCAGCCAGTCTGGGGAACCACTGGGCTAGGTGGCAAGGTTATGGAATGTAGGTTATCTTTCTACAGGATAGAG